>NC_134700.1:281431541-281509041 GCF_043290135.1 Rhipicephalus microplus | reverse complement strand
TTTATTTATTTATTTATTTATTTATTTATTTATTTATTTATTTATTCGTAGATACAGTGACTTTTCTTCAAGATTTTGGCATCGTGCTGCACAATAGGCGAACACAAAAAAATAACAATATGATACAAACATATGAATTTTTTATACACGCATTCTTAAGAAGAAATAAAAAGGCAAGCGATGTTATTCTAACGATTTCCAAATCGAACAGAGAATCCGTTAGTGCAAGCTAAAAAAAAAGAAAAAAAAAGCACATGAATCATCTCAGCTAGGCAAGGAAGCTGCTTGCTACTGAAGGTGCTATTCGAATTGCTATAGTGAGTCCTGTATAACACCTTTATCAGGCAGTTTGTTACAAGCGACTATTGTTCAAGGAAAGAAAGAGTACTTGAGAAACAGTTGACAAGGATAGTGAATAGAATAACAGCTGGTGATTGCGTGTGCCTGGTAGCGTAACCTGTCGTACATGGAAGAGATGGATTGCGAAAAATTGGCCGGGTAACTCAGGGTATCATTCACTGCGCATGCATGTAGTTCGTTCGACCCTGCCAGCGCTCCTGAAGAGTTATTGTAATGGAGAGGTGAAAAATGAAATAGATCGTCAATATTTGAAAACTTCGTTTGTTGTTATTTGTTAACAAAATGATATGGGAACATCGAAAAAAAAAATTAAAAGAATAGTTATACAGAAATAAACAATGCAAGCAAAGTGCTGCATCCATTCGTGCACCCAGATTTTGTTACATTTTTTTGCCTTATTTTTAAGTGTGCAAGAAAAAACGTTTCTGGTAGTTTTAAAGCAGATCTTCGTTGCCTGGCTCAGTTCAAATTGAGATGTCGTTCTGCTTTACGTGCTATAGCTTTCAAGTACTGACAATGAAGCGAGTGCCAAGTTTTATTGAGATTAGCAGTCTTAGAATATTTTCGCGCAACCGCTATGCACCGCGAGGTTGTTCCTTCTCTATTCAGCCACACAGTCTACGACATTGTTGCTCACAGTTTCTCATAATGTGATGCTTTACCATCTCGAAGGTCAAGCTGTTGGCGTACTGTGATGCTTCCGCTGCCGTTGATGGCTTTCTAAACATCTACGCAGAACCCTGAACGCAGGCGTAAAGCTAAGTCTAGTTGCTTGTACTATTTTAAATTTCGGCGCTAAACATAGTCACTGTAAAGAGCCGACAGCGAAAAGACGTCAAAGCATCGCCTTAGCGTACAAAAAATACCCACCAACTGCACATTCTTCATCAGAATATTTGGTCGTCGTATCGATATCGTAATTTATCTACAATGAATCAATACGTCATTCGATCGTGTTTGTGAAAAGTCGCAGAGACACTTTAATAAAACAAATAAAACGACTATGCTCGAGTGTTACTCAACTAAAATCGCACGGACCCTTAGACATTCGCTTAAAATGACGCGCAGGTGAAATCCATCTTTTGCCCCTCGGTCGATGCATCGATTCTCATCCACGCCACTTCGAAAGCTTTCCGCTCCTAACGCAGTCGGGCGCTGCCTGCGAGATTCAAGGTCTTGCAAGCTTTCCGCACCTCTCATGGTTCTGCACTGCCTCCGTCATTGGCGCACCCCAAGCGTCGATGTCAAGTCATCGTGTCACACGCTTTGGCGATCTGTAATGGTAGGGTGACGTCACATGATGATTTACTGGGATATTTTTTTGTTGTTTTGAATCGCTCGTAGACGCCAACATCAATTTTTGGCGCCTCATGAGGCCTTGTAAAACAAGCGAAAGCCGACACCAGCAGCAGCCAAATGAGAAGGATGACGTCATTAGTGGTATGAATGGTTGAATCAGTGCTAAGCAGCGCTAATAACGTCAAAACGTCGACGTTGACAGGTTGTTGATAATGACGACAGCGACGTTATACAGCAGTGACAACACGATTCACTCATTCTTGGCCTCTGAAGCGATGACAGCGTAATATTTTCTTTCGAATAGTTTTCTCCAAGAGATGAATTGAAGAAATGAGTACAATGAGCGATAGGTCAAACTCGCTCCAGCTTGCCTTGACAATGAACCTATCACATGCAGCAACTATTCATGATGTCGTCCCGCGAAGATGACCCGCATGAAGGCGACAGAAGCATTAGTATACAATTGTTAAAGTCGGAAAACTTGCGCTGCTGGTTATAGAGAAACAGTGATATTTTTAGACCGAGGAGTGTCTCTGTGTGAGAGAGAATGTGAGCGTGTGCGTGCGTGCATGCATGCATGCTCATCCTTTGCCTCGACCTCTTTGCTTCTTTCTGCCAATAACTTGAGTGTTTTATTGACCCCTTTCCGAGTGTAGAAGAGCCCACCTGCACTTGTAATTTGCACATACAACATTGCATATTGTTGTCTGCAAATATTTGTCATTGTTTTCTTAATTTTTTATTTCCTACATTTTGGTTCTGTTTTGTTTTACTACCTCTCTGCATTTCTTTTTTTTCTCTCTCTCTCTCATGTCACTGTCTATTTTTAAGAAGAATAGTAGCCTACTAACTATGTGGAAGCAATAGTGTCTAAGTTCTGTGTTTCAATGCAGTGCATATCAAACTTATAACTATTTTGCGATTTGTCGTTCACTGCTTATGAACGGCTGTTATATTATGTAATATGAAGGAAACATGTTTCGGGTACAGGGGCCCCAGTCAGTCGTTGATCGCTTTTATATAGCTCCTGTACTATTAGTGAAGTTGCATTCATTCATTCATTCATTCATTCATTCATTCATTCATTCATTCATTCATTCATTCATTCATTCATTCATTCATGCCAGCTTCTCTAAGCAAGTTAACACTTCTACCTTTTTTCTCTCCCCTGTACCTTTCCTTTGATCCTTCCTGTGTTTATATTCGTATATATTCTGTATCACGTTAATTCTTTTCTCCGTCGAGAGGTGTCGGTGAAATTGTACCGCAGCCATAGCATTCTTCAAGGCAGGCGCGCAGCATACCATCCTGCTGGAGAGGAAGCGGAGCTATTAGAATTGCAGTCTAGTTCAGAATACACAAAATGAGGCTTTTTCTGCAAGACGCGGAAGAGTTGGGTGGGTACAACCGGGTTTCATGATTACAGGCGTTCCCGCATCATCCGCAAGAGGGCGTTCCTAAATAATCCTTGATAGGAATGCCTTAATGCATAAAAAGACTTCCCCATTCACTGACTCATGAAAGCACACCATTCTTGTCTGTGTGTGTGTTTGTGCGCGCGTGTGCGTGAGCATGCATTCTTGCGCGCGTGTGCATGCCTTGTCTCGTTTCATTCGCTTGTTCGCGTAGTCTGCCACAATAGCAAGTAAGCCCACACAAGGGTTAATCTCGCACGTGTGTTCGCAACAGCGCTACAGGAAGCGTATCGGTGCTTTAATGACCACGCAGTAGAGAAAAAAAAAGAAGAAAACAAAACGAAGACACCTGCAACCCCCGTAATAAATTTTCCTGGAATCCGAGCCGAAATCCGAAGCAACCGCTTTCATTACAATACTTGCTCCTTCCTTTCGTTTCCCCTGTTGTAAGGCATGTCCTTCGAGTGAAAGCAACCAGGCTCACGATGCTCGAAATTAACGGCACCGCTTTAATCAGCCGCGTTTTCTTAACGGTATTGCGTGCAGCCGCTGCGCCCTTTCTCCTGACAAGACGACGGTGATCGAGGGACTGCGCAGTGCTCGAGCCTCATTAAGGAGACGCGCCTGGCTTTCTTGGGGGTCTCGTGGGTACAACAGAATAGAACGAACAATGTATGGCGAAATAATGAACGCGTGCCGGGAATACTCTGTGAAGAAGCTGGTGTATTGAATCGAACACTAGACTAACAAGCACCAAGCACGCTAGATGTACTTCGTAGCAAAGAAAACTTGACAATCGCGTCCAAATCAAATCAATACGCCGCTATAGAAAAGGCGACTTTATCTTCTTTGAGAAAGAAAAATCCTGAAGTTTGCATTGATGGTGGCTGAAGCCTTGGAACATTTATGCCACAAATGACAAGACAGTCTATATGTTTTTCTTATGTGCGTGCTAGTGTGGGGATATAAAAACAACATTAAAATGAACGGAGTAGAGAGGTGACCAACACACTGATAAAAAAAAGTGTCTTGGCAGGCTTGCTAGGAGTAGAAATTTGACTGAATGGGACATGTCAAGCAATACGAAGTTTGCCCATAAATAACAATGCTTCTCTAAAGTGGCCTCAGTGTTGCTAGTCGATAAATTAGTTTCTGCTGCGCTATTTAGAGACTTAAATCAACCTAATATTGAATGGGAATGTTTTGAAAATTGCAGATAAGTTTTTATATTTATATATTGAACTTCGACTTCATTTGATTAAAGGTTATTTGGTACTTATACATGATTTATCGTAAAGCTTGCTCCTCTTTCATTCACTAATACAGTAAAATATTCTGCTGAAATCGGTGGCCATGGTGGTACGTACCATGCCTATAATGACTCCTGGTTGCGAACCTTGGCTTTATTGCAAAATAATATTTAAACTGGCAAATGATCTGAAATTCATGTCGCTGTACAGGAATTGATTCCTTTCAGTGGTGTTGACCAATTCGCTAGAAACCTGACAGTGCCTGTCAACGTTCGGCGGAGGCAGACACACTGATAATTATATTCCTCGAAACTGGACGAGGGGCCAGTTTATCTATTATTTCAATAATTCACTTACTGTCAGTACAACTAATTGTGCGCGTATGTTATTAAGGAACGACAGAGTTTATTTTTTTTTGTTTTTGCTCATGACACCTCAAACAACACATTTGTTTCTCATTGACGACAATTATGTTCAGTTGCCCACAGGAGCTCTAGCGCTGTAAGATACTTTGACTTTTATTACTTAATCCAAACAATTGGGCGAATCGTATATTACATGTGGTATAAGAATTGCTACAACAACGCATCTATGTCGGTATTTTATTAGGGGCTCTTCTGCGACGACGTTGAGGTTAAAAAATATTACAGTATGCTATTACGTTTTTCATTCACATATATATCGATTGAAACCTGGTGTAGCACGCAACGTAACGTGACATGCAGAGAGGCACAAGAAAAACTCCAATTTCGGCTGGCATCGTTTTATGAGCATTAGAAAACAGAGAATACGAGAAAAACCGATTCGCTGAAATACATAGTGGCGCAAAAAAATCTTCAGCGTGTGAATGCCGGACCTGCGCAGAGAAGACGCCTTTCGAGCGTGAGCTTCCACGTAGTGGTGCATGGGCCTGGCGAAAGGAAGGTGATGGCAAACCACTTTCAAAAGGGGCAAGTGCATGGATACTGCAGTCGACAGGGTGCCATCGGCTCCACGCCCGAGGCACGTACCGGCGCAAGCGAGTGCGAGATTCTTTCTTGCCTCCACGCACCAGCGATCTTTCTTCCGGGTCATTAATCTGACGGGTCTCAGCCGTCTGTAGCGTTCTGCTGGCTTCTGACTGTGCTGCATTGGCCAGACTTGTAGGATGTATAGTACATACTAGCCTCGGTTAGCCTCAGTCTGTGCAAGAGTGCCGCTGAATTGGTTTAGTCTCGCTGAATGAGAAAAAAGCTTTTATGCCTGGCTTCCGAACCCTATAGCCCGAATGGTCTATTAGTCGGGAGACATGTCTTGTCAAGCGCACGGACTTCGTCCTGGCAAGAAGACGTGTCCCGATTGGTTCTGACGCGATTACGTGGCACGAGCCTTTCTCGTTCTATGGCTAACTCCGTGAAGCCTTAGAATAGCGCGAATGAATCTAAGAAATCTGGTCCACGACTTTTGGTAACAGCGATTAAACATCCAAAAAAAAAGAGAAAGAAGCACCAGCCACACCACCAAATAATAAGAATTTGTTCAAAAACTAATCAATCAATAATAGTGGCGGAGGGGTGCTTCCGGAGAGGTATCCATATTTAGTTGATTGTTGAGGGGCTGAATGATATGTACACGTATGTGAGGAAGTTCTTTCTTTTGGGGGTTCTTGCAGTCGTTCTTGCAAATATATTTTTGTATAAGTTAGCGGTGCCACAACATTACAGGCGAGCTGTTATAGCCTGCCCCGGCGCGGTGGTCTAGTGGCTAAGGTACTCGGCTGCTGACCCACAGGTCGTGGGTTCGAATCCCGGCTGCGGCGGCTGCATTTCCGATGGAGGTGGAAATGTTGTAGGCCCGTGTGCTCAGGTTTGGGTGCACGTTAAAGAACCCCAGGTGGTCGAAATTTCCGGAGCCCTTCACTACGGCGTCTCTCATATACATATGGTGGTTTTGGGACGTTAAACCCCATACACGAATCAATCAAGCTGTTATAGCCGAAGGTTGGCGTCCACCATTGAGAGAAATAATCCTCACTATTACCAAGCACGCGCTAGATCACCACTCAGCGCCCTCTGTACAAATGGTTAACGAGAGAAGCCGCAACGTGCAGCCCTTGATCACTGTTTTCCATTCGCGTGTTCCCTTGTTAAAATATTCAGTGTACCATTGTGGTGAATAGTTGTACTTGTTCGATTTCATTGGCACATGCGGTCTGTAGGAGCTTAACTGCAGAGCTTTTATGGCCGAAGTTCGAGTGTGTTGTAGATAGAAAGAAATAAAAAAAGAGAAAGGGAAGAAAGAACGAAATAGATATAAGGCGAGAGAACATTTTCAGAGAGAGAAAGAGAAATGAAGATGAAGGGGCATGCATGGAACGACGTGTATCAGCTCCCCGATTCTGAAACCTGTGGAGGGGCCCAGCATGCAGCGCGCGCCGATTTTCGCCACAGCGAAATCTTCACCATGTTGTGTTTAGTAAAAGTGGGCAACGATTTAGAGTACTAGGTACTCTACTATGGGAGAGCATAATAATGATTCACTCACCACCAGCTCACTGAAGATATGTTTCAAGCATTGGTATTTAAAATAGATAACGTCATCGTAGATATTTACGCTCGTGTCTCTGGTTTCGGAATAAAAACATGAGCGTTTAATTAAATTTCGCTGGGGATTGTGACACCGCTGCTCGGCCAAACGTAACGTTTTAGGCAGTAACGATGAACCTTTAACTGGTGACATGCATGGTGTGGACCGGTGACAAGTAGTAGGAATTGCCCAATTTTTGTGGCGCATGTTCGTTCATGATGGAGCATGACGATGACATGACGCGCCAACAAGCCGAGAACCTAAGGTTTCTCGGCCCTAGTTAACTGCAAGCGAAAAGAGACACTGAAAGGAAAGAGACAGAGAAAAACAGAGGAACACACGAGCATAGAGAGAAAAAATGGAAAGACACATGTAAAAAAATTCCGCCACATCCACGAAGTGAATGAATGATGATGAGTGGGCGAAGCTCCGGAGGTAAACCTGGTAAACCATGAATCCTCCGTACATTTTGCCCACTCGATTTTATTGCAACGCTCCCCCTAGCGTACGTCGCCGCACTATATCGAACGATGACACGCGCCATATGTGGCATCATTCCTATTTTATAACACCTCGCATCTTTCATAATCAACTACACGTACCGCCGTCTAGTTTATAACATCTTGCATCTTTTGGACGGACGGACGGACGGACGGACGGACGGATGGATGGACGGACGGACGGACGGACGGACGGATGGACGGACGGACGGACGGATGGATGGATGGACGGACGGACGGACGGACGGACGGATGGATGGATGGATGGACGGACGGACGGACGGACGGATGGATGGACGGACGGACGGATGGACGGATGGATGGATGGATGGACGGACGGACGGACGGACGGACGGACGGATGGATGGATGGATGGATGGATGGATGGATGGACGGACGGATGGACGGATGGACGGATGGATATGGCTGTACCCTTTAGATCGGGCGGTGGCTAGCGTAATACTACGCTAGCCACTATATGTAGCCACTGTATGTAGTCCCCTGTATGTAGCCACGAGAGGTGGCTACATACAGGGGACGCACAGCCCACGCCTTAAGGAGCTTCGCTCCTAAAAAAAAAAAAAAAAAACTCAGGTGTAGCCACGCATAGTGCAGTGAAACAGGTCGTGCGAAAGAGACAGGTGAGAGGGTGAAAGCCTAGCCAAGTAAGGACCGGCTAGTTGCCCACTAGCTCTGCTGTGACCCAGCCTTGCTCCACTTAGTTGAAGCCGCGCTATTTTTTAGGGGCGAAGCTCCTTATAGCGGCACCCGTTCGTCCTTCGTAGTTGTAGTAGTAGTCGTAGTGTGTAACCAGTCTTACATTTTGACCTCCAAGGTGGTGCCGGTGTGAGATTTCTTCTGTGCGTTGTTGAACAATAAAAAATTCGCAGCGTGCGCGTTAACTAAAAGCCGAATTATCCTGTCTCTAATTCCCCCTTAGCAGCCATTGGCATGTACATTGAGCACTATCTGACAAGAAAGGGTTGCTACGTTATACTCGCTGGGCGTAACCTCCTTGGTTTTAGAAAGGTTTAGCGAGCGTTGGGCCGCAGTGCCATGTATACAGTGAACTAGTATATACCATGAACTCGAGGTGGTTAAAGGTGGGAAGTAGACCCGCTGCGCAAGCCGTAAAAAAGTGTGCGTGTGCCACCTCTCGTTTAGTCCTTGGAATCTCCGCTGGATGGCGGTGCTTCTATATAGGGAATATATGATGAAAAGATGCGAGATGATGGTACTTGGAGTGTTGAAGAGATGGACGAACGGACACACAGACAGATGCATGGACGGACGCATGAACGGACGCAGGGGCGGGTGCATGGACGAACGCAGGGACGGACGCACGAACAGACGCACGCACGGACGGGCGGATGGACACATGGACGGTCACACAGACGGACGCATGGACGGACGGAAGCAAGAACGAATGGACGGACGAATGCTTCGCCCCACTCTCCATCATTCACTCCGTAGATATGCTGCCATTTTTTTTCCCTTTGCCCTTGTGCCATCAAGTATGGTTACATTTAAAGAAGAAACCATGCGGGAGGCAGAGCGAACAGGTATAACTTTGAGAATAATGGCCAATATAATATTCTGACGCATACGCTGTGAATATATTTAGAAAAAGAAGGCTACCTTTATGATGAGATTCATGTTTTCAATAAACATAAAGAGAAAATGTATAAGAAAAAAATGGCAGATTCAGCGTACAGTGGGAATCGATGATATGCGAAGCACGAATGCGAAATGTTGATATGTCACTTTAAAATAGGCACAACTTTACGAGGGGGAGGTAAATGATACCGTACATGACTTCCATGTCATGATTATCATGTCTGGATGTTTCATTGACCTTCCTCATCTATTCACGTCACGCGATACCAAATTCAGTATATGTTGAGCTAGCGAAACGGCAGCGATCACGCTATGAGCGTGGTATGTTGTCATGTTCTTCCATGAGACGCGTGTCAGGATTATGATGTTTGCATTGGTCATATATTTAGTGATTGATTGACGTCACGTAACACCAAATTTGGTATAAGTGGAGCTAGCAAAACGGCCGCGAGCGCATCATGAAGAGCCAAATATACCCCAATGTAGCATTGACGCCCGCGCACGCTGGGCACAGTGACGCTACGTTAGCAAAACGCGAGGTGTGACCTGACGCCAGGCGCGACCAGCGTCCGTCGGAGCGGCCCGACGGCAACTGGCGCGAAATGCAACATGCTGCATTTCGCACCGATGTGTTACCTAGTGAACACTGCGTCTCCCTCTTTTCGTGACGGATGGACGCTGGACGCGCTGAAACGCGCATGCTTCAAAGCAACGCAGCGCGGTGCGTGCCTGCGAGTATGTGGCGGGACCGCGGCGTCTGGCGTGGCAACGCCGGCGTGACGCGACGAAATCAACGCCGGCGAGCACGCGCACCGCGTCACCTCGAAATGTATTGGCGCCTTGACTGTGACATGTAGCCATGTTCTCACATGACATGCATCTCATGATTATTATGTTTGCACTAGGCACATACCATCTTCGTCATCCATCGGCGTCACGTAATACCAAATTTGGCATATGTGAAGCTAGTGATACGGCCGCGAGCGCATCATGAGCGTAGCTTGTAGTCATGTTGTTACAAGACACACATCTCATGTTTGTCATGTTTTCACCGGTATCATACCTTCGTCATATATTCACATCCCATAATGCCAAATTCGGTATAGGTGAAGCTAGCGAAACGGCCGCCAGCGCATCATGAGCGTGGCATGTAGTCATGTTGTTACATGACACGCATCTCATGATCATGATGTTTGCACCAGTCATATACTTTCGTAATCAATTCACATACCGTAGAACCAAACTTCGTATATATGACGCTAGGGAAACGGCCACCAGCACATCATGAGCGTGACATGTAGTCATGTTGTTACATGATACGCATGTCACAATTATCATGTTTGCACCAGTCACATACCTTCGTTATCCATTCACGTACCGTAATACCAAATTTGGTACATGTGACGCTAGCAAAACGGCCGCGAGTACATCATGAGCGTGGCATGTAGTCGTGTTGTTACATGACACGCATGTCATGAGTTTCATGTTAGGGTCTGTCACTTGTGTTCACCATGCAGTCATGTTATACCATATCAGTTTTGCAACATGCCATGTGAACGAAACCACCGCCAGAGCTGCAGGACCATGAAATGTAAATCATGATATTCATGGCATGTCATGATTTTTATGTTATGACTACTCAGATATGTTCTTCATACAGTCATGTTATGCCATACCAAGTTTCGTATCGATATTATTATTGAAACGGCCCGGAGAGCTAAAAGCCATAGGCAGCTTGATAGATAGATAGATAGATAGATAGATAGATAGATAGATAGATAGATAGATAGATAGATAGATAGATAGATAGATAGATAGATAGATAGATACGCTAAAATTCGCCGAAGTTCGCCAAAAGAAAGAAACCTTGAGGAAGCCGAACGTACAACCTCGATCATCATGCAACGCTGTACCATTTGAGCAACAGTGGAACTTGTCCTAGTTTGTCTTCAGTACTTGCATGTCTAACTAGAGCCTTCGTCCGTATACCTGCTCCAAGATACGCACCCTGTTGCGCATGCGTCCCTTTGTGTGTGTGTCCTTTATAAGCCATGCCGTATCTGATTTTAAATGCTTATGCAGACGGTGCCAGCTCCCGTATACATGTTTTAAGTGTAGGGCAGTGCGTGTCGCATCCGCGCTAGTCAACGTTCGCCCCCGTGTTCGACATAGCCCTATAGAGCCCAGTGGGCAGCGAAGTATGGCATAGACGCTACTTCCACCTGAAAGGCCACACGACACTACTTGCGATGTTTTCCACAACACTACGTGAAAATGTGAGTGTGATCTGTATTCTATGGCTACCACACTGAAACACACAGCGGATTTTCTTGTAATAATTGATGAACAAGGAAGGCAAGCCTTCAAGTGTGAAGATGAGGACGATAAACTAAACGTAGACAAGCTCATTGAAAAGTTTGAAGCCCATTACGAACCGGCGACTAATCTAAAACATTCAAAGAATTTCGTTTTGGCTACCGAGACCAGCGAGAGGGTGAAGATTTCAACGAGTAGTTAACTGACCTCACAATACTTGCACGCCTGTGTTGTCTCAGCTTGGCCCGGCGACGGCGCTGTCAGAACCGGACGCACTTTGTAAAAGTAACCGCGTCCGTAGAGCCCCTCAACGTTATCCCCTACTTGAGACTCGACAGTGATAGCGCCTTGACAAATGTATAAGTTCACTCTTAACGTTGTTTCTTTGTTAATTTCACTGTTCACTGATGTTATAATTACTTTTCAAAAAAAAAAGATGTAACTAGAGCCTTCATCATGTAAGCGCACTAAGATGCGCACCTACTGCGCATGCCATACTTTGTGTCTGTGCCCTTTATAAGCAGCGCCGTGTCTGATAGGACGGTGGTCTAGTGGCTAAGGTACTCGGCTGCTGACCCGCAGGTCGCGGGTTCGAGTCCCGGCTGCGGCGGCTGCATTTCCAATGGAGGCGGAAATGTTGTAGGCCCGTGTGCTCAGCATTAGGTGCACGGTAAAGAACCCCAGGTGGTCGAAATTTCCGGAGCCCTCCACTACGGCATCTATCATAATCATGTAGTAGTTTTGGGACGTTAAACCACACAAACCAATCGTGTCTGATAGTAAACGCTTATTCAGTTATTGCCCACTACCGTCTACAGCATGCTACAGCCCATACATCTGTGGGACCGTTAGTCAACGCCAACCAGCGTGATGGAATAGTAAAAAGTGCTTTGCGGCTCCAATCCTTGAGTGTATCTTCGAGTACGGCATGCAATACTTCAGCTTTTATCAATTAAGTACCTTGTGTTTCATAACCCGCAGCACTAGTGAGGTTGCGGGGTACCGTCATGATCGGTACTTTCGCAAGTAGCCATGCATCCAGCCTCATGAAAAAGCCACGCGTGTAGACGCTTGTGCATGGCTCAAACCCGCCACCTTCAATGTCTGAGCCCAGAATTTTGACTCTTAATAGGACCAACGCTACCGACAGCCACCTCTGCTCAAGAGCATCCCAACACAGGTGACGCTCCAGAATCTTCCCATTTCCAACCCCTTTCACAGCCACCCGGACAAAGATTTGGAAGATTGGCTGGAGCAGTCTGAACGGGCAGCAAAGTCGAATCACTGGCGCGCCCGCCAGTGACGCTTAAGATCCTTTCAACGACAGTGGTGGCAAGGACGTTAGCCGCGCTTCAAAACTTTCTAGTACACAAACTGAGCCCATAGCTAACGTTCCACTTGACTGCCAGTTTCAAGGGTGAGATAAAGTAAAGGTGGTCAAAAAAAGAAAGACAGGAAACGTCAATCATTTTCGGGCTGTGGAAATCACCGGACAGTGAAGTTGCAGGTGCTCGAAGTTATGTGAAGGTAAACTAGAGTAGCTCAGGTCTGTTTTGCGTCACCATCATCATCATCATCACAATCGCAACCATCACCATCACCATCATCTCTATCAACATAATCACTATCACCATCATCACTATCACCATCATCACCATCACCATCATCACCATCTCCATCATCATCTTCTTCTTCATCAACGTCTTCTGCTTCTTCATCATCATCTTCTGCTTCTTCATCATCATCTGCTTCTTCATCACCTTCTTCTGCTTTTTCATCATCTTCTGCTTCTTGATCATCATCTTCTGCTTCTTCATCACCTTCTACTGCTTCTTCATCATCATCTTCTTCTTCATCATCTACTTCTTCATCATCGCCATCTTCTTCTTCTTCATCATCATCTTCAACATCTTCTTCCTCATAATTTTGTTTTATCAATTTGTACACTCTCCACTTCCCTTCTGGTGACGCGACCTGTGTGACACCAGACAGACAGGCAGGTGCAAGCGCAATTTATATCATATCACTACGGTTTATTTTTTTCGAAAGTTCCCCAATGGCATACAAAGTTATATATATATAGGGAGAGAGAGATGAATGGAGGCACGTTACGTTTCCACTTTTTACGTCAACAGTGCTCTACGATGGGGCCCATAGCACCACAAATCATAGTCTGGTGGTCTCGTCTGATGGAGGCTCATGGCTCTCAGGTTGCGCTGAGAACCATTGTTCAAATTCGGGTTCTAGGCACGGACATCATTGTTCGCGTATGTTTGCAATTGAACGAATCTTACTGTCCGTCTAAGTGCAGTTGGTCAGTGGAGCATTATTAGTGCATGACTCCTGGTCAAGAATCCATCGTCTTTATTACAAAGAGATGTTTCAAAACAAGACGTCGTGATAAAGGGAGATAGAGAGAGAGCGAGAGAGAAAAGCTGCCCAAGACTAGCTAAAACATAAAGACGCACCAGCACACATGCAAAAGGCAGATAACATGTCCAATACTTTTGAAGACTATGAGCACGCAATGTTCCTCACAATGTATCTTCGTATGCCGCTGCTTCTTGTCCTATATAGGCGCTGAACTTGCAAAACCTCAACTGTATGTCGTTCAATGGGCGGCAACAATTGCGGCCACCGTTTTTTTTCAAGTACCGCGTCGTTTTTTCTTTGTGGTTGGCCGAATCGCACTTTTGTTCAAGAATCTTTTTTTTTTGCGCTGCCAAACACGGCGATAGTAGTGTGACGTCGTCAGTGTCCGCAAAAGATGCTGTTTGCGTTCGGAGCCCGCGATGTGTAGCGCCCAGAAAATAAGAGTTCGATGCGTTTTCCGGGCCATCCATTAACGTAACGGCCGTTCGCAACAGTCACTCTTTTCGCAGTGTTTCTTTTTCTTCACTCAACCCTTTTTCTACTTCATCTCTTTTCTTCTTATCGATGTACCACTAGCAATGCCCGAAATATCCCCAAGGGGAAGCAAACTGGAGTTTTGTCGAGCACTGGTGAATAGAGGAATGAATGGAAGACATCAAAGGGCGAACGTCAGAAAAAGGAACATTTGGGTATCACGACAGAATTGGCGCTGTTTGCTGTCGCACGACTTGGAATCTGTCTCCGTGTTCTGCGTCACAGTGTCATGCGCCGAAATTGGCTGGCATGTTTGATGAAGAAGGCATCAGTTGACTGAGACGATTTCGGTTGATTTGGAGGGACAGCGCATTAGATCAGCGCCACGTGCCGACGTTAACAGCGCCATTGAAAGCAGTCGAGTGTTTCGTGAATGGTTGGCTCAAGTCTCAGGCTATAGACGCGTCAGCAGACAACAACGGAAATGCGTGGACCGCCGCGGTCTTGCAACAACTGTTGCCACAGTTTTCAGCACTCAGAAATGATGGGCTCCGTGTTCGGGTTGCCGAGGAGAAAAGTACGCTCACGCCGAGGGTATTTGTTAAACGTTCAGAGATTGTGGAATGCTTAAAAGGGGCCTGAAAATATTTGCACAATATTCAAGGTGACAGCATGAGGTGCCTCATCAAACGCGAAATCTGACCATCGGCGTCGAGGACGGGCGACGTCACCATATGCCGTCGTGATGACGCCCCAGGTAACCAAAATTTGTGACGTTGTCATGACGTCACTGTGACGTAACTACAAATAATGACGTCATCAGATGGCATCGTAGCTTTGTTAAAGGTGGTTCAATCACGAGAGCATTGCAAAATCAGGTGAGGTGTCTCCCATTTTGACGTCAGTATGTAGTCACGTCAGGTGCACAACGCTTTCTAAAGGTGGCGGAACAAGATTGCCAATGAGAATAAAAAGAAGACAGGCCGCGCCTTCGAGTCGTCTCAAGTGAATGCGCAAGGAACCCTGAAATGTTTTACATTCAGCTGCACTATTAACGTATCTGCAGCATTTACAGTTTCTCAGCTCAGAAATAGGTTATCGTGTAGCTGAACATAAAGTCACTGCTTGCATCAATTCCTTGCCCACCCAGCGTTTGGAATCCCTGAAATTACCGTCTTTATACGATTGCATGAAGTCGTTTCGATCGATTCTCTGCTCCCTCTTTCAATTCATGTACGTGTTCAAAATCTTCTAATTTTACTGATTTGATTAAAGCATTAGCGGACGCCGAACGACGTCGAAAATATTTGCTGACGTTTCGGTTTCTCGTGTTGGACCCTTGTACACAGATCGTGAACAAGGCTCCAGTGTGGGAAACCGAAACATCGGCAAATATTTCTCACTTTTGTCGGCGCACTTCAATGTTTTCACCAACGTCTCATCCCGACAAGACGACGAGGTTTCGTGAAACTGTAGACTTCACTATCTATTTCTCTTAACTGCGCGGCCTGTTCGTTTTTTTTTATAATGCCACTGTGTTTCGTGAAACATGTACGCACGAGTTTCTCTTTGAGTACCCCCATTCTTTATTCATTTATCGCATTGTCACTTTTCACAGCTCTTTGTAACCAAACCACGGCCCCCCCGTGTACAATCGAACTGTCAGATTTTAACGCGTTTCGCAAGCTTGAAAATTCATTGCCTTGTCTGATGCCTGATTTAAAGCGTCAAAAAAGGATAGACAGAGGAGTGAATATGGAATAATGAAACCGCAGACTACTATACAAGGGCCGGTGGCTAGTCCAGTGGGGTTTCCGCGTCCGCCAGCAGCAGGGAAAGTTGGCCGCGCCAAGACTCATTGCTTCACGTTGACGCGAAAACCGAGAACTCTTATAGCCTTATGCACACCCAGCCCCACGTCGCCTTGACGCGTGCTCATTTGCACGCCTGGCGTCTATCCTGTATAAAGCTTTGCCGAAATCAAACGTTTTCTTTGTATCTTTTAATGGCAAAGCTCTTAAAGCTCGCGGTGCCACGTCTAGTGTCCGCAGAAATCCCTACGCGCCGTTGCTTCTCTAACGCCACCGACGGAGACGGTTCGCACAGCCGTTGCGCCGAGTTTCTCGGCGTGACGCGAGTCGATTACGAGCGACGAAAAGGCCCGCGTACTATAGAGCCAGCTTTGCACGGCAGTCCCGGCGCTGGAGCTTCGACATTCTTGCATGGTCTGGGACGGGCTGTGGTTTGACTATAATTTGTCTACGCCTAGGAAAGACCTATAACATAAGCCAAGAAAGCCACGTTTAAGGCCCTTGCCCCGCCGCGGTGGTCTAGCGGCTAAGGTATACTCGGCTGCAGACGCGCTGGTCGCGGGATCGAATCCCGGCTGCGACGGCTGCATTTCCAGTGGTGGCGGAAATGTCGTATGGTCCGTGTGCTCGGGTTTGGGTGCGCGTTAAAGAACCCCAGGTGGTCGAAATTTCCGGAGCCCTCCACTACGGCGTCTCTCATAATCAAATGGTGGTTTCGGGATGTTAACTTAGAAGTGTGGCAGCTTGGGCTAGTTGGTATGGCATGACGATAGTTATAGCGCGAGAACAAAACGACGACACAGAGACAAGAAGGAAGTGTCTTTCGTGTCCTTCTTGTCTCTGTGTCGTCGTTTTGTTCTCGCGCTATAACTATCGTCGGGATGTTAAACCTCACATATCATATCATCACGTTTAAGGCCCCGACATCAACCAGCTTCCTTGTTTCATAGGCTTTATACAGATGGTAGAAACTTCTCTCCCCTCTTTTATTATTTTTTTCGGTGTCACAATAAAAGAAAAAGGAAAACATAAAAAGCGTTTACATTATCATCTTTCTTCCGTCTTTTGCCTTAAGTCACAATAAATTGAATAATGTGGAGCGAAATCACAGCCCACTGACGATATGAATTATTTCTAAAAAAACACGCCGTAGTTTTTCTTTTTTTTTCTTACGCTTCTTTACAGAAATTGAATAATTCTCTATTTCTCTCTCTCTCTCTCTCTGTCCATTTTCTTTACCGATTTTGCTTTTCACTCGTTCCTTGTTTGTTCATCGAATTCAAGCCGTGTGTCCTCTTTTTGCTCTCGCCGCAAATCCCGCATTTTCGTTTTACTTCGTTCATTATTTTTATCATGGCTTCTCTTTCCTTTCGTGTATCCTCTTTTTCTTGCTATTTTTCTCCTGCACTTGGTCAAGATGTCTCTATTTCTCTAGTTTTCTATTACAGGTACTTCCTCTCAAGACTCACAACCCGACGCAGCCGTCCTGGTATGCACAGAACATCTGGCATTGTGGTCTATACACGCCCACTATCCTTGATTAATTCTGGGATTTTCATTTACAGTCGGTAAAATGCGTTCAAATTCACAGAGACAGCTACTTGGAATTTCAATGTGCGTCACATTTTTGACGCGTGGAATGGAAGTTTCACATGAAAGTGATGTACAAACGCAGGTTTCAAGAAACATCGTTAGTATTAGTATTGTAGGTAGCCTGTCGTCGCTAGCATTTTTATGCGTCCTAGAGTGCTAACAGGAGGGTAGAAATGTGATTAATCCCAGTGGTGGTGCCTTGTGCCAGATAGAGCAGAGGCTAAAATGGTAAAGTTGGCCTTACTATACCGACAGCGCAAAGCCGGTAAGATTGCCCATAAGCATGTCCTCTTGGCTACTTCATGCGCTGGGAGAATGGTTGTAAAAAGATGAGAAAGACAGGTAGAAAGGCAATAAGAAAATAAGCAATAAGTTCTATGACGCGTAAGTCTGGGTTGCACTATACGATAGCCAAAAGGGTTCACCGAGGAAAACATGGCAGCTAATGCACAGGCTCCACTCCCGGAGGCAGGAAACTGTCGGCAGTAGTTTTGGCAGGGCTTAAGATCGAGGAAGTCCGACGAATAGGATTCCGCGTAAGCAGGCTTAGTGGTTCGCGGGTGCTGGTGTGAATCACCTCGTGGCCCTTACTGCGTCACCCTGTGTACTGCCGCCACTCAATTTCCGTCTACTTCAGATACGTATTCGAGAAGACGGCGTGGAAATCAAACCGGATAAGGCAATCGAGTTGCAGGCAAGCTTCTTTGAGCTTCTCCGACGCTAGGTTGACTCCTTTCCCTCCGAAGTTTTGACGAGACTCAATGAGATCGAGAGCCACTGGGTTAGAGACGGCGTGCGGAGCTGATGTTATGTGAGATAATAACAAAGCAAATGATTCACTAATGTAATTCTGAATTTAAGGTATTATTAAAAACTTATCTCGCCGTGCACTGTTTTGTTTTCTTTCCACCTTCTTGGCCCCAATTCGGAGTGACAGGCCAGTGAAAACTGTGGCTCAGTCCACTCTTCTGGCTTCTGTTTTAGTTTAAATAAACAAACATGTGTATTTATCTATGTTCTTTCCACTGCGCGAAGCACAGTTTCAATTTTTATTTTTAATTGGTGTATAAAATATCCATATGGGAAGTGCCTATCCTACTTGATTCAATGGGTTCGATTTCCCTAAGCGGCATGCTATGAAATTAGTACTTAGCGTTGTTTAGAGAGTGAATCCAAGTATTCTGTATGGCCCCACCTCCTACCCCTTCTCCCTTTCAGAAAAAAAAAATAACCAAAAATCGCAGCATGTTCACGGAGTGAATATATGGATGAGTGGGGCGAAGTGTTGGAGGGTTTCACGCTAAACCCTTCAAAATCCGCGAAGAAATGGTATTATTCGTAAGTGGTAGCTGCACGTCGTTTCCGTACCCCCTTCTATATAACAGCTTTATGGTCGGTGAAGTAGTGGATCGGTGATGGGGCGTATTGGGATGTTTGCAAAGGCGGAACTATAGGTGGTCATGTACAAACAAGGGATTGACAGCATGGGACAATCTACGGTTCTTTAACGCGCATCTGGATACAAAATATACGACCTTCTTGCATTTGATATTGGCTACTTCTCAAAAGTATTTGCTTTACGGTCGGTGAAGTGGTGAATCGGTGATGGGGCGCGCATGGACAAAGTGGTGGCCAGTTAGCAAAGGTGGAACTATAGGTGATCACATACATTCGTACATACAAGGGATGGACCGACCCACGTCTTCAGGAGCTTTGCCCCTAAAAGATTCCTTTGGGCTTGACTTGAACTCAACAACTACAATATAAGAAAACGTGTTTTATGTGCAAAGTGTTAATAAGACGGTACACGTAAAGCTACACAAATGTATATTGTTACGAGTCCTACTGCAACTTTAACGCACATACCACGCCAGCCACAACGTCATGCTCGAGCAGTTTCAGAAGGCCAGTATATGTTCGCCACGCGTACAGCTTTCTAACCAGTTGGAATTCAATATACGCTCCAAAATCTCGTGACGGTCTTTATATCACAACCAAGTCTGTTCGTCCTACCTGTTTCGTTCTTTCTTCTCTCTCGATCGCTCTTAGCGATGCAAATAAACGCCAGAACTAAGTCACGGCCCATTGCATACATATACTCTCCAAGATAGATCCCGACACATACGCACCACCGTGCAGATTCTGCGTCGCTAAAACAGCCACCCTGTACCACATGGTATGGGAATGCCCACACAATCCACCTCTACAACCGAGAACACAGCACAACACTGTAGGGTGGGAGGCAGCTCTGTCCAGCTCGGTTCCGAAGACCCAAAAGGCACTCGTCAGACGAGCGAGGACAACGGCCCGTGCCAATGGGATCTCGGACTAAGGAGCCCACTCACCGACACACTTTCCTTGGTCGTAAAGAAATGTTTTATTCTCTCTCTCTATGGCTCCAATATTTTAATACATTCAGTATTTTTTCTTTCGCCCATTGCACTTTCAACTTCTACGCTGTTCCAGCACCATTCAATTACTCTCCGCATGAAAAGCACGCTAGTTTTTCTGCAAAATAGTTCTATCGGAAAGTTTTTACAATATACCCTCGTGCACACATGACTGTACCACTTCAAAGTGCAGTTTTCTCTCCCTATCAATAGAACGCTATGCAGCGGCGTCTGCTGTTCAAATTTCTTTCAACATACACACAGAATATAATTTCTGAACAGTACGTGCTCTAACAATTGCCCGGCCCGGCAATATATAATAGGAAGTGGACGTAATCAAGGACGGACTATGCGTCATTGTTGCTTCGTTGCTTTTGCTAACAAGAGCACGCTTGCGCAGCCCGAACCGAAGCGGTACGCGCTGTTTATTTTCGGACGCCGGTGCTAATTCATTTCCTTACGCAATATTTACCCCCCGTCTCCCCAACGCAGAATTTCGGATGACGCATAGAGCGAGGCGAGGAAGGCGCCAATATCAGGAACGCCCGAGTTTGTGCGTGTGCGTGCGTGTGCCTGTTTATGCGCAAATATACGCAGGAGATCTGAGAAAATCATTCCATAATTAACGAGCTTCGTGCTGCGTCAACGCCGGAAGCTGCGAGTTAATCGGTGTGCGTGCCAACCCGACGCGGCACCGCGCTTTCTCGCATTCTTTTACTAAGCTAGTTCTCTTCTTCTTCTTCTTTGTAATGCTTATTCGTCTTTATTTGGGCATTCCGCTTTTTCTTCTCTCATTCTTACCTCGATCATCTGTTCGTAAATTAGTTCTTCGCACGTTCCTGCGCTCCGTTATGCATTGCTTTCCCAGTGCTACTGCCGGATAGCTTAACGATGAAGGATGGCGGGCCTAAGACCGAGAGAGTGGGCTTACTTCTCGGCCGCACTGGTGGCGTCGTGGTATAGTAGCACGACGCGAAAGTCTAGAGTTGAAGTACTGTTGAATTTCACACACTACCCACTAAACAAATTTATTACGCATTTTATCCATTCTCTGCTTTCTTTCTTTTAAACACCGTACAGAAGCATCATTAAGAAACATTTATACAGCAGAAAGCTGAGGGTTGACTTTCTAGATACCTAGATTTTGTTTTTCGTTCTTCTCATTGACATTAATAATGTTCACTGATTACGTAGAAAATGTAGTGTGTTGTATAATTCGTTAGTTGGGAGAATTTCTTAATGTCATTCATGTTGAATTAAGTATGCCGTTCTCACGGCTGCTACAATGTTTGAGTAGATGTGAAACGGCGCCTCTCGAACAAAAAAAAAATATCCAAGATTTATAAGAAGGCGTCAGTAAGTAAGGGACGGAAACTAAGACAGCCGCTGAATGCCCAGCCTCTGCCGTGATGCATTGTAGGAGTGATGATGTCTCGATTTTTCAACAGCAAAATAAGAGAATGGTTAGCCGACACAAACTTGGATCTGGCAAAGAGGGTGTACGTTATTATTGTTCGGAATAAACACCATCAAGCTACAGCGTGATGATCAAAACGTGAAGTTAAAACAAAAAGCTTTCGCACGCTCATCAAGGCGGCTATGACGGAGTCGCATGCAATAAACGCTTTCAGTGTATTACGATATGCGCCTACGAGTTGTGCCAGGGAACCAAAATCCTTGAATAAAGGTAGCGATAACTAATGTTATGATAAAGAGGAGAGTAGTCGTGGAAGGGTTGGCTGGTTATTAGTTTCGAACGACAAAACGAGATGCTAGTCTGGCAACATTGTCGGCCCGTCACAAAAAAGGAATGGCAACAGGCGAGTCGTAAAGACTGAGCAGCAGCTGCAGGCACACGCGAAAATATTCCGTTGTGTTGCGATGTCGCAAGGGGCAAACAAGCTCGATTCCCGCTCTGTTCGCGACAGCGACACGCTGTCGCGAACACATGCCAGCTGTTGTCCCTTGTCTCCGTCTTAGCCTTTACTACGGCAAAAACGCATGCTTGTCGTATTTCTCTCGATACGCCAATGCGCCTCCGGTGATACGCCAAACCTTGTTCCGGGCTCAAAAACGACCAGAAAGAAGAAGAAGAAAAAAAAATAAGAGCACTGTTCTGAGAAACGAGCTGGAGTGGGTGGCAGACGATGGAAGATAAGAAACTTCCCTCGTCTAAGGAAAGTACAAGAAAAGCCGGATCGGTGGACCCTCACGTTGGGAACCTCAACATCCTCACCCACCTGGTTCCTTTTTCTATCAACGCCCCGCAGTCTTCGTCAGCCAGGTCATTGTATCACCGTGCCCGAAGGCAGCGATGTCACCACTTGTTGTTTTGTTTATCACCCAAATGCCAGCGTGTCACGTTTCACATTGTGGTTTCTTTTTGCCCACCCTCTCCACTTGCTGATATTTTCAGCCGCGTCTCTACGGCAACGTTCGCTACGCTTCGCTTTCACACAACGTAACGTGTTTGATTAGGACTCGCTGCCGCAGAAATAAATTTCCCTAAACCATAATGAAAAGTGATCGGGAAGTCTATCACAGGCATAGAGAATAGTATATAACGTCAAACAAGTGTATTTACCTAAGATGCAAGGCGTTCTTATTTCCCTTTGAGTTTTCCCAAATTTTTTCACTGTCACATTCTGCCCACTTTGCGCTTGCCCAACTTCATAACCTGAGTTCGCCATTGCTGTATTTTATCTTGAAGGCGCATCGCCAACACGCATTTGGTATTGAAGGCTGTAACGCGAGTATTGAAGACGTGGTGACTCATTTTTTTTATTTACTGTCTGGAAGTGGCATGCTGGGAAAGGTGAACACTACGTCTGCTTGTCAAACACGCAACGGTGCGCGAATTGCGTCACGGCTAATACGAAGCACGTACTAAGGTTTATCTCTTCTTACTGACGAACGATTTTACACTGATTTACTTCTTTTTTTTTTCGTGAACGAAGTAAGTAACGCACAAGCAAACAGGCTATTCTAACCGCACAGGCACCTGTCGGCTTAGCTGCACCGACCGAATCGCTTTTATAAATGAAGCGTCTTTGGTTGGCTAGTATGATAGAACGAATGCTGCCTCTTTGGAGATGCCAAGGTGCGGAGCTCCTACATATCGCCAAAGAGGGGAGAAGGGGGCGGGGGGGGGGAGACGAAAGGGGTTAGCGATCGATTGTCTAAAAGGCGCTTCATCTGGAAAACTGAGCAGGGTCTGAATGAGAAATCTAAATATACGAACAGGTTGAGATTTGTAGTCGACAAAGTCCCACTGTGCTGTTGACTCACTTGTCGGCAACTAACCTGAGCACATCGATTTCAGAGAAGGTTTCAAGCGGTTTCATCTCGTCTTCAAGTAACCTAATTGTTGTATTGAATAAATGTTTTACCACAGCAACGAGCATTATATTCTGCAGAAGTAGCGTGTGTAGATGTAGATCCTAAAATTATGACCCAGTCACGCCCACCCGGAGTGATTGGCCTAGAATTTGGTGACTTAGATAAATGTTTAGAATATAGCATGGAGAATAATCTGTTGCTTTGCTTGCGCTCCAACGACCATTTTTCTTGATTGATATGTGGGAATAACGTCCCAAAACTACCATACGATTATGAGAGACGCGGTAGTGGAGGGCTCAGGGAATTTTGACCGCCTGGGGCTCTTTAACGTGCACCCAAATCTGAGCACACGGGCCTACAACATTTCCGCCTCCCCCTAACAAGTATGCGGCCTCTGGTGACAGCCTTCGCGCGCGCTGGGAAGCCGCAATGCTCAGTTCCGTCCTCGAAGACCAAATGTGGGCCGTCCAGCGGGCCGAGGAAGCCGCCAGGATTCAAGGACTCCTGGCCGTAACCTAGGCGGGGCCAATCGCCGACCCCATCTACTCGCCGGACTCTGAATAAAGTTCTTTCCTCCTCCTCCTCCTCCATCAGAAATGCAGCCGCCGCAGGCGGGATTCGAACCCGCGACCTGCAGGTAAGCAGCCGAGTACCTTAGTCACTAGACAACCGCGGCGGGGTGACCATTTTTCTTAAGCAGTAGTATTACTACAAGGTTATTACTTCATAAATGTTTCCTAAACGATTTTGTATAAGGTACACTAATAATGAACTTAGTAGGGCATGAAATATTCGGCTTTTTCATTGAATGTCTTTCTTACGTCTCGCTTGCGCCCTCTTCCCAGTCTCTTTGACGCGGTTGTTGATACACGTTTAGGGAGTGGTAGCTTGTAAAAGTCGTCACTCGTTCGTTTTTGACTGTTGAATAGAACAGATACCTAGGCAAATGACGTCTGAAGGCGGCTGCCTCGTATCTTTGGGTTCTCTGTGAGAGGCTTTCAGAGCACTATCTAAACGCTAAGAATTGAATGGCATTTTGGTATTCATATTATAATTAATGTCCAGCAATCTGGGACATCTACTAGTGCGGCAAAGTAAACCCCAAACAATAGCGCTTGGCGTAATGCTATGGAGAGCGTTCTTTAAAAATGATTACTGAGCAATGCCTTACTTTTCGCTAACTGTACTTCAGGTACTTAATTATGACAACGTCTTTATGCTGTACAACACGATTAGTTTTAATTGACCGGCTGGAGTTTTTTTCCCTAAACACTTTTGTGTACCGCTGAAAATGTATGGGAAGATTTTTGAAAAGCTGATTGTAGCGCAACGATAAGTTATTCACTGATTGCACTATAGTGGCCTGTACGGTAGGGTCAACCTGTCTTTCTGCTTGCAATTTCGTGGGATTACTCTGGCTGTATTTTTCCTGATGAGCTTTCCCAGATCAATAGATTACAGGGTAAAATCCTGTCGGTAAATCGATGAGAAAGTGGACGTTGATCATGACAATACGTCAGCAAAAATCTGCAGATGTGATG
The DNA here is from genome assembly GCF_043290135.1 of Rhipicephalus microplus. Lineage (NCBI taxonomy): Eukaryota > Metazoa > Arthropoda > Arachnida > Ixodida > Ixodidae > Rhipicephalus > Rhipicephalus microplus. The sequence continues at coordinate 281,484,198 of NC_134700.1, read as the reverse complement.
TACATTATTATGTACAGAATGAAGGTCCGTACGCCTTGTGGTGGGAAAAACAGTGAACTAAAAGCGATCTCCAAAAATTGCTAGGTTTGACACTTGAAATATTAGTTTTAAAATTGCATCAGTCATCCAGTTATCACAGTCCACAGCTGAAACGCCGAATCTACCCCGACAACTGTAACACTACCAGCTGTACAGTTTATTCGAATGACGTAGCTACGCTTAAAGCAGTTGATCTGGAACGCGAGGGGCTAAAGCCGGATATATCGATACCGATGATTTATCGGTGACGTGAGAAGCTGCCTTGTGGGACTCCAAGCTCACCAATCAACTCTGGGTAGTCAAACAGACCTAGGTAGGTATCCGAGGAACAATGAAGTTTTTTACCCATTAATTAACGTCATTCTCGCGCCAGGCATGCGTCGTTTCAAAACTACGCAGTCAAGCATTGCTCTGTTGCCATTTTTAATGGCCACATGACTTTCCCGAAAGCACTAAGCAATGAAGGATAATGCAAACGAGTATCTTGGTCAAAAGACGAAGTTTCTAGAGTTTTCAGCGAACGTGGTGCACGTCTGCTAGGAACAGCGTAGTTCCTGGCCCTCGTCATTATTTCTCCGTGCACTTTAGCATTGATGTTTACCAAACTGTTTATTAATACACACATCAATGAGGGTTAATGAATGACGGATAATGACACAGCCGTGTTAGACGCTTCGTATGAAGGACTTCTGAGCCCCGCCGCGGTCGTCTAGTGGCTAAGGTACTCGGCTGCTGACCCGCCGGTCGCGGGATCGAATCTTGGCTGCGGTGGCTGCATTTTCGATGGAGGCTAAAATGCTGTAGGCCCGTGGGCTCAAATTTGTGTGCACGTCTTAAAGAACCCCAGGTGGTTAAATTTTCCGGAGCCCTCCACTACAGCGTCTCTCATAATCATATGGTGGTTTTGGGACGTTAAACCCTACATATCAATCAATGAAGGACTTCTGAGATGTCGGCACGAAATTCAGACTGTGGTTTGGGTGGAGTTGCAGATAAACTTCTCAAGTGGGCATGCGCCGTAGGAATTGCTCAAACACGTGAAAACAAACACGTGAAAAAAAATGAAAAGAAAGAAAGAGGTAGAAAATAAAGAGAACGAAGAAAGAAATGAATGTACATATAGAGCAAGCGAAAAAAATCACAGCATATCCACGGAGTGAATGATGATTGGTGGGGCGCAGCGTTCGTCAGTCTGTCTGTCCATTCGTTCTTGCGTCCGCCTATCTGTGTGATCCTTGGTGCATCCGTCCGTTTGTTCATTCGTCTGTCTGTCCATCCATCTCTTTTTGCGGCCATCCCTCTGTCTGTCCATCCGTCCGTGCGCCCCTCTGTCTGTCCATCCGTGCGTGTGTCAGTCCGTTCGTCCGTCCATATGTCTAGAGAAAACTCCAAGCACAGCCATCTCTCATCTTTTCATCATGTATTCATCATATACAAGTGCCCCCGTCCAGCAGACATTGTAAGGACCGCTATTTCGGGTATGTGCCCCTGGTGGTTACGTACTACGAGGGACCCACAAGCCACGCCATAAGGAGCTTCGCTCCTAAAAAAAAAAAAAAATGGGAAGACGCTTGCGCTAGGCCTTCAAGAGTAGATCGGACCTCCTGCACATCGGCTTCTTAACTGCTAGCCTGTTTCAGTTCTCAGTGCATGCCTCAACAGTGCCGCAGGGAAACAAACTACTATGCGCGTAATATTGGAAGCTTTTAACTATCATTCAATGCTTATTTACGAAGACAGCCGTAAAGTGCCCACTACACCATAGTTCTCTCTTCTACGAATCAGCGAATGGTCCACTACTCATACGCTGTGCAACACACGCACCTACGCAGCTGTTCGCTGCGCTGACGGTTCTGCTACTGCTGATTAAATATGGCTGAGCGGATTGTAACGAAGTGGGCCTTTATGCGACCCACCAGTTGCTCAATTTCGCTCTATTGACACCTTGTGCAATTTGATAGGCTTCTGCCAGGCAATATATGGTGGGTTAAGGAGACTCGTTCCACTACCTGGTATTCGTATAGTGTTTTTTTTTTTGTAAAACAGATTCAACAACTGCTGTGGTTATGTGGTAGAACACCTGTTTGCCACGCAGACGGCCTCGGTTACATTCTAACTTGAACCTCGAAATTTTTAATATTTATTTTATTTGCATCTTTTTCGACTTTTCAGTCACAGACAAGATAATTATTTTTCGCTCACAGCCAGCGGCGCCAACGCCGACGCCAGAATTACAGCGAAACGAGAGGGAAATAGTATTCCAATGAGACAAAAAAACAGACAAATAAAAAGTTAGACAAAGAGGGAAAAAGCAAAACAGACAAAGAGAGAGAGAAAAAGAAGAAAGGGAAGAAAGCTAAATAAAGATAGAGCGAGAAAGTGAAATAAATAAAGAAATGGAAACAAACAGGTATGAAAAAAATACAAAGAACAGAGAGAAATAGAATTAAACAGACTAAGAAAGGCAAACAAACAAAGAATAAAAGCCACCGAATTGCTCTCTTTCTAAAGGCTTGGCGCCTTTAGGGTGAACGTGCCATAATATTTTTCTGCAAAGGGGTCGTCAAGGTAAAAAACCTTGATCAGCAAAACGCCAGCTGAGCTGAACTTCCCCGCCCCCCAAAGTGTTGAAGGGTTCCCTTAAAAAAAAAAAAAAACGTGGAATAGAAAGGGTGAGAAATAGAAAGAGAAAGCAAGGAAAAATGGCACAGAAAAAAGAGCAATAAACAGAAAAAAATGAAGAGATGAAAAAAGGAACTAAATTGGAGTAAAGAGATGAAAAATATAGAGAGAAAAGGGAAAAAGAAGAAAATAAAGAGAAAAAGTAAAGAGAAACAAAGCCCAGCTCCGCAGTTCCTTCAGGCATGGCACCCATAGTGCAAAGCTGCCTGAAATTTTTTCCATTGGTCACAAAGCCGTTCTTAGTCATGGAACTCGCCATCTGTAGATGCCGTAGCGCTGGTCACAGGGCCTTTCTGTGCGGTGGGAGAGGGACTGTGAAGAAAGGAGAAGAGCTGTGCCAAAATGGTTGAGGTTCAGGCTTGGTGGAAATGCGAAATATTTAGAGATGCGCTAAAGTGGGCGAAGGTGAGGCACTGTGGAAAGGGTTGACTAACGAGAGGCGTGCCTACAGGGGATAGTCGCGGCTTGGTGGAAAGGTTGAACCAAAGAGAAGCGCGCAAAGATGCTTGAGGAAAAAGTAAATTCGCTTCTTTGTATCAACAGTGTCAACGTAGTGGAGCTGGCAGTTCTTTTTTTTCTGGAACCTTCTTTTAGAAGGCTGACGATTTTGTTATTCCGCACAGCCATGCGTTACTCACGACAACGAAAGAAAGAAAAAAAAATGGTAAGAAATGAAAAGAAGCCGTATGGGCTGAAAGAAATGCTCGACTTGCCCTTTTCGTGCAAGCTGATTTTGAGCTTTGTCTTATGCATTATTGTTCAGATTGTACACTGATCCTGCTATACAGTTGAGATAAAGTGCACTAGTCTGTTTACTTTTATTTCCACATCTAGGCCACATGATGTAAGACTAGCTCTCAACTTTTCCGTTTTGAGTTGTGCAACGCAGAAGTGGACCTCAGTCCTAATCATTTTTCGCTGAGACGTCCCCCCACCACTCAGATTCTGATAGCAGATGTCGCTTCACTGCACGAACTTTTAGAACCAAAGCACTGAGTTTATTCGGAGCGATTTAGCTATGGCTTCAGCATTTTTTAATAACCACTTTCAAGGTGACTGCAAAGCTTAAATGGTCTCTTCACCCAAGTTTTTGTGTATGAAAGGAAGAAAAAAAAGCAATAAAATCAACAAAAATTAAATGATAACACAAAAGTGGTGCCGGAGAACACGATGCTCTATCAAAAAGGGGAGAAGAAACTGACGGGCCCGTTTTTACTTCTTCTGAGCTCCACCGAAAAGGCAAGAGAGTGTTACATATACAGGCGACACATGAGATGGCGTCTCAGGGAAGATAAGTGGACAACTTTCCTTCTCTGCCTCATCATGAAAAGTAACGTTCAGAGATGGGGTACAGGAGTCGTTCTTAGCCGGTCGACGTAATGACCCCAATCCTAAAAGGGGTGTTTAGTTTAGCAGCTCCTACATTGTAATTCAGTCCGGATCTCCTCCCTCACCATTGACGACGCTTATAGCCTCACGAAGAGTGAAATAGGATAGCCGTGGGTGGCACTGTCACTAAATCGAATAAAAATTCTTCAAGCTTTGTCGATGGTTGTCGAAATGGTCTGATATGTAGTGTCAAAAAGGACTGTTAGGAATAGAGACGGCCTAAAGCTTGTAGGCCAGCACTCAGGCGGAACGGCTATGACCTCGCCAGAACTACCAGCATCCTCTTCAGTGTCAGTTTTTTTTTTTCGTACAGCACATTTAGTTAGGCAAACGCCTTAGACCCCTCATCAGACGCTGAAATCGATCGTCAGTGGAGTTGGCCTTAGCAAGAATGAGGCAAAAAGTTATTTATCATTGTTTACTTGATGTTGGGCAGGTCGGTGAGTACATGACATCTTGATTTTTGCGCTAAGAATGACTATCACATGACGGAACACATAACATGCTCTACTGCCAAGAAGCGCCGGCCTTGTCTTCTGTCATGTGACTGTCTTTCTTGGCGCGAAAACGAAGATGCCATCATCATGTGATGACGTTCGACCGTCACATCAGATCTGTGACGTCATCATGAGGTCCCTTAACGTGACGTCACATTATGCCATCGTCGCTTGGCAAAGAGTGGGAAGATCTCGGAGGCGCCTAAAGAGCACCTGAAGTTCTGAAGAAGTAATAAAGCATGGGGTTTAACGTTCGAAAACCACGATGTGATTATGAGAGATGCCGACGTGCATGACTTCGAAAATTTTGACCATCTGGTGTTCTTTAAACGTGTGCTCACATCACACAGTACGTGGGCCTTTGGCATTTAAACTACATTGACAAGGGATTGGCGCGGCGAGGATCAACTCCGCGACCTTCGGGTAAATAGCCGAGTCCCCCCCAAACACCGTGGTGAACTGATGTGCACTACCTCTTTCTTCCAATGTCGCCGATCCCGATGGTGGTGCATAACCACGTTGGGAGTAGAAAGATTTCATGCGGTGAGAGGATAAATGCAATTGATAAGAAAAAAAGAAAGATGAACATGGCTTTCACCTCAGTCAAATGAATAAGTGTCTGTGGAACGTTTGTTTCCAGTGCTGTAACGTTGAACCCGGTATGGGATTGTAAGTTACTAGCATGTAGAGAACAACACTTTCTCATAGAGAGGCGTTGTATGAGGCCAACATCTTGTTTCTAATGAAGTGAAATGAATATACATACTTGGAATCAATAAGCAGAGGAAATTATATTATTCCATCTCATTTTAACTATCTATTGTTCCTAGTATATATGTCACACACACAAGACCCTGGACAAGTGCTGCTGAAAGGAAAATAATTTAGTCAAAAATTTTGATGGTAATACTCCTAGCAGGCATGAATAGGCAAGGGAGTAAAGACATAACGAAAGTAGAAGAAGTTAACGGTGCTGTAGTGCAAGCAACTACACCTACAGAGTGTCAAAATGTGGTATACGTTCGTATAATTGTACAGCTATAAAGTGCCAGAATTTAGGGTTCTATTTACTAAGAAAACACTTCACTACGCAAAATCTATAGCTGTAGGCTGGCGTAAGCCAAGATTTCCCAAAGGCCGGCCTATAATCTCCGATGAATATACGCTACTATCTGTTATGAAGGGACATGCGCGAATTCAAGTTGAAAAAAAAAACGTGTTTTGAAAGTTCTGAGAAACTTTCTTTTGTTCCTTCTTCTTGGTTATGAAACGCAATATAAGAAATTGGTGAGTTCTTGTATGGGGTTGCATGGCCGACGTCAATGAGTCGTTAGATATGTATGTGGTGCAGAGAAACCGTGAAATCTTTAGGTGAGCAGCTTGTTGCGAGAATTCGTTTGACGGTGACGATTAGATGACGAGCAAGAATATGCGTAACAGTTAGCTTATGCAGTATTTCCTAGCTATGTAATATGTACAGAATTTCAGTGTGGTTACAATCAGTCCCTTACACTGCAGTGATAAAATCTTTGTGACAGTCCTTTTGCATGCCCTCGCCCCGCCGCGGTGTTCTAGTGGCTAAGGTACTCGGCTGCTGACCCGCAGGTCACGGGTTCAAATCCCGGCTGCGGCGGCTGCATTTCAGATGGAGGCGGAAATGTTGTAGGCCCGTGTGCTCAGATTTGGGTGCACGTTAAAGAACCCCAGGTGGTCAAAATTTCCGGAGCCCTCCACTACAGCGTCTCTCATAATCATATGGTGGTTTTGGGACGTTAAACCCCACAAATCCTTAACATTTTGCACGCCCTCAATGTTTACAGTAAAGCATAAATTGAGCCAAGATCACGAATACTGAATATTCAGCACTGAATACTGTGATACTGAATATTCAGCAGCATCTTCTGATAGTGTCAGCATGGTATATCTTCATAATGAATATCAAAAAATAGCGCAAGAAGAAACGGATAAAAGACTGATGCAGACTGCACACAACACGAGTGTTAACTTTCAACAGGTTATATCATTGCCAGCACTTGTTAAAATTCTGTCAACCACGCTTACACTTACAGGGCTATAACCAATTTATGGCCGTATTTTTAGAAAGTAATGTTTAAATTATCGTGTTATACAAATGCTCATACTATATAACACATCTTGCTAATTCTCATATTAGCTCAATTAGTTTTTATTCACTCATATTGTTTCGCAATTCTAATCGGTATTAGTGTAAGCAAAACAGCTATGAGCAGACCAAATGGACGAATTGATATGTTCAATTATTCTACTGTGATACTTGAATTACAGCAGATGTGGTTACACCTTAAGTGCATGTTCTTCAATTTTATTGCTTCGTTCTAATATTTTAGGTTGTCAAATTAAAAAAAAAAACAAAGCATACTCGTTCGTTTCACCATTGATCGCGGCAATAAAAGTAATTTATTACCAATAATAAAAATAATAAAAACAAGAAAAACACCAGTGTTTTTTTCTTGTAGGAAATCTCGGAAAATATACGCTTCGTTAGAGTCGGCGTCTTCTTTGTGTGACTGGATCGGAAGTGCCCTCCGAAAATTTTGTAGAGTCGAAGAACTCTCATACTTGCTTAAGAAAATAGAAAAGTCATGCTTTTCATCTTGTTATCAACTGTGCCAAATAAGATCTCGCTGCCAAACTTAGAAGCAGCGGCTCAGCTCAATACAACCTTGTCACTCCCTGATGCCTAGGCAGAAACAAGACCAGAAAATAAAAGTACACACAGAGAACTCACACGGGCTCAGTCGAGTCTTTCACTGCGGAGTTGATATCGATGAGTTTGGCTCTTTTTTTGTCTCTGCTGCTATTTTTAGACGAGAGAATCCTGGCACAGACGCCTAAAATACAACCATTTCAAAGAGCGTGAATTGAAAAGATGGCTGGAGTGGACAATTTTTTTTCGTTTTCTTATTCCGTCGCAAGAAAACACTTCGCCCGAGGGCACCACTGAGCTAGAAAATGTTTTCTCCGCTTTCTTTTTATCTTTTATTCTCCTGAAGTGGAAAAATGAAAAATAACTTGGTGTCTGGAGCATTCTATTCGTTCTTTCAATTTATTCGTCTATTGCCAGAAGGCCCTTGTTGTTGTTGATGTTGTTGTTGTTGTTGTTATTGTTGTTGTTGTTGTTGTTGTTGTTGTTCTTGCTTTTGTTGTTGTTGTTGCTCTTGTTGTTGTGTTTGCTGTTGTTATTGTCCTTTATGTTGTTGTTGCCACAGTTGCAGCAGCTGTTGCTGCTGTTATACTCGTTAAGCCCCATCGGGTCACTGACACAACCTGGTGGCTCCGTGAGTGTATGAACGGCAAACTAACAGCATTGAAGTTGTGACCAAAAGAAAGTCTCAGAATGTTTGATTGGAGGCTAATCTGATCAGTGACTAGGATATCGGTTTATCCTTCAGTTTATGCTCATGGGTGAATTTCATTTCTGAAGCTAATGTACATATCATTCAAATTGTTTCAGAGCCCACCCAATGTCCTCTTTCTGCCAAACTTTCCCACCAAATTTTCTTCTGATTTTTTATATAAATCTGTCACACCTAAATCTATTCTGGATCTTAAAAAATACGTAACGTCGCTGTCAAGTTTTCGCTTCGAAGCTCATTCGTTGCATGAGTGCATACGTTTGAAGTGCTCACTTCGAGATGATTCGTATCACACTGAAGCGGTCGTCTCCGTAAGTTACAGGATAATTGCAAAAGTATGGTCTTACGTGTTCCATAACTACGGTTGATTTACAGAAATGAAGAGAAAAGTATACTTTAGAAGAGAAGCATCACTCATGTGAACCAAAGAATAACTCTGACAAAGCTTTAAAATAAAAATATTGCTTTAAAACTTAAACTTTCATTAACCAAAGTCTCAAAAGATGAGTGAAAAAGGAGAAAAAAATGGCACTCTTTTCTCTTTATTTTTCTCATACTTTATGTTCTCTTCGTTGCGTCCGAAACAATGCTTTAATAAAAAATAGAACAGCGACAAGAGCAAGAACAACATCTTTTCAAATGTTATTCGCACGTGCTTCATTGAAATTGAATAGCCACCTTTTTTATACATTATTCCGTCGTTTTTTCATGGTCCAGTTGAGCCTGGTCCAAGGCGTGACCCTTATTTTTGTCTGGTCGCGCCGCCCGAGATACCAACTTATTAGAGCTTCAGAAGATCAGGATGGATTACCTCGCTTTTCTTTTTTGTTGATTTCTTTCAGATGCCTTATTTTTACTTGTACGTGAAAGGCAAAGAGAAAAGTCTAGCGGCTTTTCTCTGAAAAGCTGGCGGGAAATTTGTTTTTTGGCTGATATTTTGTATTATTTAATTTTTTGGTCCAAGTTTGAACTTTAGAAATAGAGTGTAAGCTATATTGCTGCTAACGGGCGGAATTCTGCAGGGCGTAACACCCATTTACCGAAAAAATGTCGACCGGTGCTGCTGGCGGGGTGGTTAGATTATACCTTAGTGCTTTCCTTAGCAATCCAAAATGGCTACGCAAAGAAAGTAAAAAAAAATGCTAGTGTTAGACATTGGTGTAACATAACTACTTGAGTAATCGTCATCGCAAGTTCAGAGTTGTGCAATCGTAAGACATTACTTCACCGTTAACTCACATGCGATTAGGACAACTCTTTTGTTCTTTTTTTATTTTAAATATTAATAAAACTTGCATGTGTATGAATGAAAGTCACTTCGTTAGTGTGGTTCCCAAATATATTGAACATGAATGAATAACTTTTTGATTTGCGAAGAGGCACCTTGCATAGAGTGAACAAGCAATTGGTTAATTACTAATGTCACTGCACTTTGCATTTAGAATAAAGGACATGTGCGCCTCGCTGTGTCACTCCATCTACATTCAAAAAGACGAAACGTGCTTTGTGAATATAGGAGTAATTGATAGGACTTGAAAATTTAAGGGGCACCTGTATAACACAGCAATGATGTGACCCTTATGCGCGTAGATAAATATCGACCGCCACGGGTTTCTTTGTCAAAGTACCAAAGCGGTCTTGTATCTCGTCATCATGAAAACGTGCCATTGTGGCGAGTAGTTGCAACAGACACCTCGCGTTTCACAGCGCTAGCTTATTGCGGGTACGGTAGCCTGCATCGAAGTTCGTCGTTCAGTAAACATGCATTACAGTGGCTGAATTTCTTGGTTAACTGTAAGCACAGACGTGCAGAAACGGCACCTAAAGACGTCTACACTCAAAGCCTACAGTTTTCACCTGACTATTAGGCAAAGTCGTGCGACTTTACAGACTGAGACGCGTGTGACGTTTGTACCACATTATATTCGATAGAGAGACTCCCAAAATGCCCATAACTGCAAAAAATGGGATACCCCCACCCCCTCCCTTAGCAACTTCAGATGCCCTCTGCGACTGCCTTTGTCAGTGCCGTAGCCAGGTGGTGCCCCCTCTCCCTAAATCAAGAAGCTCCCGCCTCCCCCCTCGAAAAAAAAAAAAAAAAACTTCTGCCTGCGCCCCTGGCTCTTGTTACAGGACATCAGACCCTTTACGTCACGTTGTATTCTTCAGAGAATTAACCTGTTTCAGATTAGAAAAGCCTAGGACCATGAACCAGCAACAATGTATGCTCGGCGAGCAAAAAACATCACTCATGGTGATTCTAGCCTCCAGGCTCTTGGGCGCACGCATGCGCATTATGATGTAAGTGATGTGCATGTGAACGACGTATACACACGAAGGTCGTGCACATAAACCACTGCACTCTATTTTTGCCCTTCGCGATCACGCCATATTTTTTATTTCTCGTTTATCCTCCTTGTCATACGTGCAGTGACAGGTGAGACAACGCATTTCTGACCGTCCTACCTAGCCGTTTATTTCGCATTAAGGTGCTTTCCCTCTTTATTTTTGTGAAGAGTGAGCTGCGCATAATAGGTATTAATGCCGAGGCACCTCCACAGAGGACAACCAGCGGAGAGTAACTATTCCAAGTTGCGTTAAGACAACATAGTGAGCCGTGATGATAGAATAGACAGTGCGTTAATGTAAGGGAAACTGCACGAGATCACACAGCTGCCGCTATGGCGAGAATTTTCGCGGTACGACACACCTGTTGCCGAAAAAAAAAACGTGCGAGAAATGGAAAGCGGAGCGAATTATGGAGCGCGCGAAAATTCAGCCACCGTGGAAATGAAAACACGAGCGTGAAGTGAGACCACAATCTGGAGAAGTTGAAATGAAGAGAAAAAGGCAGGCCCGCGTCGCTGCTGTGATTGCGAAAAGAAGAAGAAGAAAAAAAGAACTTGAAAAAGAAGAAGAAAAAGGAACTGCGGAGAACTGCGTACAAATGTTTACCGAGCGTGCTTATCAGCGGTTAACCCAGAGTCCCCCTACCGGCACCCAATTTTCCGGCCTGGCCATTGCTTGTTATCGCAGAGTGCTGCCTGCACTCGGCAGCAGCTGAGTGCGCGTTGCGAGAGCGTGGGATTGTTTGCTTAACCTTTGCCTCACGCTGTGCCACACCTAAGTTCTCTCGTCCAACTCACGGCTGCGTTCCACCTTTCGCTTTCTATGTTTGGGCCCCAGCGTCGGCAGCACCTTAGCACGCGCGTTAGGTGCGTATCCATATGGTTTGCCACTTTCCCCTCAAGCTAGGATTTGGAGACTGCTTACGCACGCATTGCCGAGAGAGGCCTTCTCAGAATGCTTGCAGTTGAAGAGATTTTCTAGCTCTGTTTTTTTTTCTGCGGTGTTTCTACACGAGTGTTGCTGGAAGGGGCGTTTTCTGAAGGTCTAGTCCTATAAACAGAGATTCTCGCGCTTCTTTTGTTTTGTAGAGTTCGGGAAGTATATTAGGGCCACTTCTTTTTCATTCAGCTACGCGCGCTTTCTGTTTTTGTGTCCTTCGTTTGCGCTCAAAGAAAAATAACTTCCGAGAAAACTTGTGAGCATGTGCACAAGGGCAATGTCGCGTAATTCCGTTTCTTACAGTGATGTTTCACTTAAGTACAGAACGCTCTACTTGGGGCATTTTCGGTACAGCACAGCCGTGCTTTCAAATGCCAGAAAAAACCAACATCCGGCTCCTGCAAAGCATTCAAGGCTAAGCTCTTCGCACATGCTTGGGATCGCCTAGGTGTGCTAACGCGGTCGCAACTATCGCCATTGCCAAAGACCACCCGATCACGACATTTATAACTGTCGGCACACACCGGGCGCACATTCGCCATATATCCAGACTACCTCACCACCACCACCTTGCTAGCCTGCCACTGGAAAAACCGAAGGCAGGGTTCTCCAGAGTGGTGGCGGCTATAACCAGCATTCCATCTCCTGGAGATTCTCACCTGCAGCTCCACCGTTTTTCATGGAGTGGTGCCTGCAAAGACCCCCTGTACACCTTGAAGTACTTGGGATAACCAAAAAGGCTAACCTGTCATCTGCAGCCCTCAAGCAGATCTCATTGAACCTTTTCTATATATCATATGAAAACCGAACTCATGTCTATACGGAATGTTCAGTCTCGGGAAGTTCGACGGGCGCTTTTGTGATTTCGTCTCGGCCAATCACCGTCAAGTTTAAAACTTAGCACGTCACAACATCTATGGCCTCCGAGCTCGCCACCCTTCTAGCTGCTATTAGATTTGTTATGTGAGAATCTCGTGCTAAACGGGCTATCTTCTGCGACTCCAAGGCGGCCCTTCAATGTATGCGAAGTGTATGACGCAGGAACTATCATCAGATGGTATCTCAAATCAATGAAATCTGTCATCGCGCTACTAACAAATGACATGACATAATCTTTCAATGGCGGCCTTATCACTGTAACATTGGTGGTAAGACCTCGCCGACAACGCTGCTCGTTGTGCCCACGACGGAGCACCCACACTGCTCCTACCCCTGTCAAGGGTTGATGCTGCAAAAGAACTTCGCCGCATCGCGCATAATACCACACTTATGGGTTAAAATTTTCCACTGCACTCCACTCGACGCCCACAGAACCTCGGTTCATTACTTCAATTACAGCAGCCATCAAAGACTTCGCGATGGGACGCTACAATGCTGTATTCGGTTGTGGGTCGGCGTTGCCTTCACCAATTCATTAAATCATCGCAACGGTATGGCTGACTCCCCGAACTGTGACAACTGCCATTGTGTAGAAACTCTAGAACATGTCCTGTACCATTGTCCAGACTTCAAGGAAGATCGCCGGGCTCTCCAGTGTGCTTTAAGGAGGCTGGATGATCGACATTTTATTCTAGAGAAGATCTTGGGAGCGTGGACTTCATGTACTTCAGCCCAGAAAGCCACACGAGACCTTCTGCGATTCTTGAGGGCATCGCCACAGTGCGACCGCCTGTGAAACGTGAACTGTGTGTGCAGTGTGTGTGTTTGTGCAATGTGTATCTCCTCCTCCTCTCTCTTTTCTCCTTTATTACCCTCTCCCCCGCATAGGGTGGCAAACTGGACTTAGTCCAGTTAACCTCCCCGCTTTTGTGATATTTTTTCTTGTCTCTTTTGAGCGAGAAGGAAAGAGACAATAGAAAAGAGAAATTGCAGGCAATAGTATAAGTGCTCGCAATGTTGCCTGTCGTCTCCTTTTTTTGCTATTGTATATTTCCTTCGTGCTCAAACTGAGCTGCGCTACAGTAAAACGGCATTGAAATAGGCCAAGTTTACCCAACCACGAGTATGCGTTTTTTCGTTTGTTTAGTAGAATGAACGTGTTTTTGAAATGAACACAAATGAGTGACCGTTTCGAAGTGGCCTGCGACGGATTACTGCTCAAAATTGGGAAAATCTGAAAAACAACATGATCTCACTAGTGAATGGCGTTCTGACAAAAAGATTCAGCAACATAGCCCAGTCAATTGCGAAGCGTGAAAATAATTTACCATCCACAAACCTAAACTTCCAATTCTCACCATAAAGGCATTCACCGAAGCCTTTATGCCAATGAACAGGGAAGCTGGTGGAGGAACCAGCGAATGACAGTTTCTACCTTCGGTTACATATTTGTCGCATAATAATTATTTGTTCGTTATGGGGTCAAAAATTGATACATCTTGTGTACTTTAGTGCAAAAAAAGGTAACAGTCATCATCCTCCTTGTCACACTCTTCAACGAAGCACATGTTCGTCATTGATGTGTAGATCTGACAAAAGGCCACACAGCGAAGCTCACACTGCCGTGAGTGTTTATGCTTTTATAGATTTCGCGCCAACAAGAAAAAATGAGGAATACAGGACGTGTTGAAGTGTTCATTTCACTCGAGTCTTCTTGTGTTCTCCCCTTTTTTGTGCTTTTAAATTGAAACGTACTTGCTACAATTCAGAACGGGGCCCCGACCTTTGCCTCGTAACGTCATGTCTGCTGAGGAAACACGTAATAACCGTGCGAAACAAATTTATGTAAGCGGCGAATTCAGCGTGGCACATGTTGAACTGGAGACAGAAAAGATGAACATTTCACTCTGGATGTGGAGAAGTGAGGGGAAAACAGGAAAACATTACACCCTGCTGTTTAGAGTTTCTTGCGAGTGACGAACACGGCTGGTGAAGAAGCGACGGTGGTGGCCCCCTGACTCGGTGAAACTTGCATAAGCATGCGCATTTGAGCGTGCGTGGCGGAAACGTGACGCTCACTTGCTGAGGCGTTGAGACAGATGTTGCAGTAAAGCATGACTTTTTCTATTCCCTTGTTTGAAGGCTCGATAAAACCTCTTTCATAACTGACTTGCATCACTAAAGCATGTGTATCTCAGTGTTATTCGTACGCACGTTTGGACCACATCCTATATGCAAAAGACACGAAATGCTCGCCATGAGCACATTCCAACTTGGTGCCTGCAGGTAGTATACGGAAGAATATTGGTCAGCTGCCAGCTTGTGGAAAGTTAACGTGCTATGAGACACCAAACAGGCAGATAAATGGTGTTACACACTCGCTGTCATGGCTGCTGGCGGTGCTGACTGACGCTCCCTCGTTCAATGCAGATATATATATCCCATAAAGTGGACGGAGGGATAGCCGCCGTGATAGCTCATGTGGTAGAGCACCGGACGCGTTATTCGAAAATCGCAGGTTCTGTCCCTGGTCACGGCACGTTATCTTTTCGTCCAGTTTTCTTTCTTCACATTTACATTACAATTACTTCTTATAATACCCCCTGTACCTTCCTTGGCATGATTGGCTCAAATTTCTCATTACTATTGTGTCTGACAAAAAAAAGAAACAGCACTTCTTCTTTGAAGTACACTTCTTCCTTTCAAAAATATAGGCGGGTAACACTCGCCATCCTTACTCTCTGCAATTAATGTCTACAGTCAAAGGCGCTGAAGTAATGTGTAATAAATAGCAAGTATGAGCGCTCTTGGTCAAATACAAAATGCCCCCATCTCCCCGAAGGGAATCCTGAGGAAATGCAAATGCATTGCGTAGCGTCCATAAGGGCGTTTCGCACGTGAGAACCCAGCGTTAGAAGAATAATGCTTTTTCTTTCTTACACAGTGCAGCCAATAGCGCCGTTCACCGCACGTGGCATCTTTCTGTCGCGAAAAACGTGGTATCTGTTTCCAGCTCTAGTGGCTATAGTGGACATGGTTAAAAAATATTACGAAGGGAACAAAACAAACAGCGTTCTCGGCTCGACGTTGGCGTTTCACAATGGTGTCTCGAGCAGACATTTCCGGATGTTCTTGGGAGCGCCCAGCAAGCGAACGGTCGAGCGAGGCACGAGCGGACGTGAAAGTGAGGCGCAGGGAGGAGAGGGTGAACGGCGAGAGAAGAAATGGTAGAGCACTGCACCTACACTCTCCTACACTCTTTCGCACCACATGCTCCGGTTGCTAGAGGCGAGGATAAGCACGTGCGCCCGCAGCAGTTGCTAAGGAAGAGGGTGGTGGACAATCCCGACGGACGCCTGACATAACCCGACTAAGAAATGCTTTCGCATTTAAAAGAAAGAAGCAAATGGGCCTTGTAAGGCTGCCACCGCATGCATCTTTACATCGTTTAGATTCGAAGTTCCCCTTAAACGTGGTTCTTTTTGCGCACTGTCAGCAACGGTGGATTAGTGGTTACTGTTCGGTCCCGACCACGGCGATCACGTTTCGCTGGAGGCGAAGTGGTACAGGCATGTGCATTGTGTAATGTCAGTGCACGTTCAAATAACCAGATCGATAATCGGAATTTGCAGAGTGCTCTACTACAGCGTTTCTGATGATTATATCGTGGCTTCGGGACCTAGAACCCCACATAATAACTTATATACCTCTGTCCATGGGTTCGCTAACTCATGAGTCAACTTACGTGGACTTGCTCAGACTGAGACTGACGACTCGATCAGAGTGACTGCAATTGAGTAATATCTTGGCGAGTGTGGAGTCCGAAACGCAAGATATATTTCTTGAGTTAGTCAGAGTGAGTTCAACTTTCTCTTGCCGACTTACCCTCTGCCTTACGATCACCCTGGCCTGGATTCACATTTATACTCACACACACTCACGCGCGTAATAAGAAGCAGTGTCGTTCATGTAGCATTTTCATTTTTATTGATCAGAGGCGCGAATCACGTATAAAAATCCCCCCCCCCCCTATAAGCCTCTTTGTTGTCGTCTTTTTTATGAAAAATGACCTCACTGATTTGCGAGCATTCATAACTCGTATTCAAAGGTACTATATAAGATGAAGCCAAGAAGACTACAAATTACGCGCGATAGCATTGACACCACGGCCGAAAAAGCTAATTTCAGGCTAACAGACTAGTGACTTGTCTCTCTCGTACTCACTGAGACTCGGATCAACCCGTGAGACAGAGTCAGTGTGAGTCCGGGTTAGTAATGTTTTGGTGAGTTGGAATCTGAGTGAATCCGGCTCGGAAAACATTTGGTGAGTCTGCGTTTGAGTGATTCCTAAGCGTAAAATATATTTCGCGAACAAGCTTCAGTGAGCTCCACATGTCTTGTCGACCCATGCATTTTCCGCAGTCTGCAAATTGACGCGGCTGCCAGTGTGTATATACAAGGTATACGTAGGCTTTGTGACAAATAAGCCACAGAGAGTGGCCGCAAATGAAAACACACTTTGTTGATGTGATGAGGGCAACCATTTATTATAAGTTTCAGAACCCACGTGCCTAGTCACCATCCGAGCTGCCGAATCGTCTGATGCCTTTACTTTCGTTGTCACGTTTTTTGTTCAGCGTAGTGCTGACGAATTAAAAATATAACCTCGAGTAAAGTACACTCAGAGATAAAGAACGAAAAACAATTTGGAAGTTCGTTGTTAATGAGCTCGCAGCGAAGAAAAAAGAGCCTTCGCTTGCCCTTCCTGGTCTTCATTAGCGGACGAATCCGGTTCTTCTCTCGAGAGTCCACTCCTGCTTTCTGCAGTTATTCCAATTCGCCGACACCAGCAACACGTGTCCTTCGTCGGCACTTTCCGCGAAATTTCGATTGAGCCTTCATAACCGCGAAAGGCTGCCAAAGAAAATTGAAAGTACAGACAGAAAACGAAAAAAAAAATGCGTCAACACAGCAACAAAACCTATGTGTGAGCCGTCTTGAAGGACCGAATGGCGCAGCGGCTCATCACACGGTTCAAGAGTGGACGGAGTACACGTCCTGCCCTTTGCTCGGACCCTTTTCAAGATTTCCTGAGTGCTCTCGCAACGGCGATATTGATTCTGAAGCCGTCTAATTAATCTTCAACGAAGGTGCAGCCAGGCGAGTGGTGTTTTCGGTGTTTGGGCTCACGTCCGGGGCACTTTTGCTTTCTCCGGAGCTCAGGCGTATAGTCTCGGCTTGATCCCGTTTCTTTCTTTCCTTCTTTAAATGTGCTCTTGTTTTGAACTCTTCAGGTTCCACCATTTCATCCGGGAACCCCGTTCATCTCTATGACCCAGGACACGTTGTGTGAGGTGACTCGATTGTTGGCAATATACTTTAAACTTCAAACAGTACATGAAGGTCCCACTAAGTAAAGAGGGGAGGAGCAAGCAACGATGATTAGGGGGTGGGGGGGGGGGAGTGCCTTCCTTGGCCCCTTTGGTTGCACGCTACGGTTGGTTGGTGTATGAAGGGCGATTTTCGTGGGGTGAACTAGTTCGCATAACGCGTGATCACTTGCTACTCGATGTAATGAAATTCAGATAACAGTACTTTTTCACAGAGTGGCTCTCGGGTGCCGGTGATCTTTGGCATTCTTTTCACGGCTAGATCTGTTTGCAGCAAACGGCACACTCGTTGTGGTTTATGCAATGAAATATTCCGGGCACTCTCTCCATGATGCGAATAGAATTAGCAGCGTCTCTAAAAAAATAATGAATTAAATCCCCATTTTTTTATTCGTGCCGTTAAGGAAAACAGTTTCGCAATGTTACAAAATTGAAGTGACACAGAGAAAAAAGGAAAACCAGCCAATCCCCCAGAGTGAATATGTGCCATACTCTGTAAGAGTCAAAGAAAGAAACAAAGACGAAGAAGAAAAAGAAGTACTGGAACAGGGCGTGTAAGCTCATTATTAGGAAGAACTAAGATTTTTCTTTTCAACTTCAAGCATCTGCCACGCGGAGCAAGCGTAAGCAAGAATATAAAAAGGAAGCGCTTTCAAAACCATTTGTTTCCAGAAGTGACAGCAGTTCATTCAAGGCCCATAAAAAATCAGGTGCGCTACGTCACCATAATTTCTATTATTTTATAACTAGAAAAGAAAGATTGAATACAAAGGATCATTTATTGTGTGCGTTTGTCTAGTTCGTCCATAGAAATCTCTACAAGCCAGTCAACGTTTTTTAAAAAAATTCTGTCAGTCCTGGGGCCTTTTCACAAAGAAGGATTAGTTGTTTTCTTAAATGAAATTCCTTTCTAATTCTAGCCAGGATATTCAGACGACGATTCATCTTAGGCACTCTCAAACTAAAACCAGCGGCCTCTTATGATTAGCTGTTTTATCTTAGAGTTTGAGCAACGGAACAGAAATATCTCATAACTATGTCTTGACCACAAACCAAGACAATGCAAGTTTCATTTAGCACCAACCTTATCGCCGAAGGCTTCTCTTTCTGCCTTTTAGTAATATTAGTCAGCCACTGTTGCATTTACTTTCTACTTGGCGATCAGGTGTCTAAATTTATTGGTTACTCGATGGTTTTCTTTCTCTGCACGCTCCACTTTATTTGTTCAAACTTAAGCGCGAGTTACGTTTTTTCAAGAATTGTATCGCATCGGTTCACACATCTTAATGGTCTACAATGATTGCGCGTAACGTGTGTAAATGCGCTCGTCTTAAACTTTGGTCTATAGAAAATACGCTTGTAGAGCTTTTGAGATAATTGAATAATATATAGTTCATTTCTTTCGGTGAAAATGCAGGTTTTTGAACACCATTATTTATAATAGAAAGTGGCTGAATAACATAGGCGTCGTTTACATGTAAGATATTTGTGTAGTGCGAGATACTTACCTAAAGAAAAAAAAAACAATTGCATACCCAGTCGCGTGAATGCGTTCACATTTGGTTTATGGCCGCGGGCTTCGTTGTGCATCCCTTACCGACGATATTGAGCTTTGTTGAAACAAGCTTTTCTGATAAACAGGACTGATGCTACACTACGGCGTTGGATTGTGCCTCCGTCTATTTCGTATCCTAATTCATTTTATTTTTGCGAGGACGTGGCGCTGGCACACAAAGCAAGCTAGCGATGACTCAGTCTTACATTCAGGATGGCGTGGAAATACCTAGGGCTTATAGAAATGAGATACGTAATGGACTCAAGCTGCGAATATTCTTTTTTTTCCACCCCGTCTGCGCATCGCATTATCCTGACGCGTTTTGAAAACTAAAGCTGTCGTTGGGAGCTGTGCGTCTTGCATTCGTCTGCAGCTTACGGATTCTTTCAAATTGCGATTTCTTCGTCGTATAACTGGGAAGCTTTAGCTGCGCACAGCAGGAGAACACGTTCCTATATGCCGCGTTTTTTTTTTTGAAAAGGAGGAGCTATCTATACTTAAACTACTGCTTTTCAATAAGTTACACTGAAGCAAGGAGGCACAAAAAAACAAAAAAGGAGAGAATTATCGGACATACGCAGGAAAAGTGCATACCTTATTTGTGATTTTTACGAGCAACTGACCAAAGTGGCGATGAATTAAGGTAGGGCGCGGTAAAATGCAACAAAATTTTGAAAGTAGTGAATATTATTTTTTCTCTGTTTTTACTACTAAATGTTACTGCAGAAACTTTGCCCTGAATACAAGGTACGAGCTGCATAAATATGATCATGTTGCCACAGTTCAAAGGAGTGTTTTTAAAATAAATCCAGACGTTTCACTTTGCCCCAACCTGCGGGGCAAAGCGACACACAGCGTGGGGCAAAACGAGACAGTATGAAAAAGTTTAATCCCTTCATATTTTGCAGTAGAAGGACCTAAAATTCACTCCGTGGGCCCCCCACGCAGTCTTCATGAGCCCATTCCTTACCACTCCCCGCAATAAATTCAGACTGAACCCGGCGCTGTGTTGATCTAAAACTCCAAGCAGATCAAGCACCTCCAGTCTTTCTTTTTGCATATGTTGTCTTTTGTTAAACGCTTGCTCTTCGTCAGATTATTCAATGATTGGTGGCTAGATGTGTTCTGACGCATATTCTTCATCTCTTTTAGCCGTTTGGATGCAGAACTGCTCGGCGATTTCGTGGCTTTGTGAGGTGATAAATGTGGATTTTTATGTCACCTGTTATTTTGAAAATTACTGCATAAAAATATAATTGAATTCATTTCTAAGACATGTTTGTGAGCGGCGTGATTCCGAGATTTTTCAATTTTTTCACGCGCCACTCGAGAACATTCTCGGAAATGCAGAACAGCCTCGATGTAGCGCGAAGGAAGTGAGTCATGTCCTCATTAATAATGAGTGTTTTTATGTAGTTTTCCAACCGTGAAGCTTCATAAATTTTTTTGTATGATCTAACCATACCAAACAAAAACATTATAATATATAATTTGTCACGAGGGAATGGTTCACTTGAAAATACACTTTTTCAGGCACTTCGATAACACTCTTTCAGGCACCTTTTCACGTCGCCGAATTCGAAAAAAAATTCTCTTCGGCACTGCGCACCAAGTGAGCCAAACTTTTGGTTATATGTAGCTAGTAGTATTATGTGCCAAAATAAATACGTTAGTTGTTGTACTGATGTTAAAGTAGCCTCATGCATGGATCGAAAAACATGGCCAAGGAGAATTTTTACCCCTTTTCGACCACACCGCAACACCAGTCGCTTACTTTTTCCCACGTGAACGCTGTGACGAATGATAAACTTTTACACATAGAAAGGTAGACAACTATATACGAGCACCTGTCGCTGAAATAGCGAAATAAAGAAAAGTACTTACAGTATCAGCTACAGAGGTCGGCAAAGCCAAAATGTCGCGTTTTGCCCCGTGTCTCATTTTGCTCTTATCTTAAGGGATAACAGCAGAAATACAAAAATGCATCTTTATGACAGAAGTGACGTCTACACACCTTTTGACATGCACACACTTGAACCAGTGAGCTGCAGGGGTTCAGGGTGTTTTCTCTGTGTTGTAATCGTGCTTCGGGCTGCGCGTGACGTTGCTGGGTTTGTGTAGCATCTGTACGCTTGTACGTACTATGTGTAATGAACACCTATCTCCGATAAAAAGTGATCGTCATGACAGAAAATAAAATTTTGCGTGGTGCAGATCATCGGGCCATCACTGTGCTGTGTACGGGTGCACGAACAGTTGGCGCAAGAGAAACATGTTAGGTGCAATCATGTGTTCGCAACACAGTATTCCACGTGATGAGTGCAGGTGGTATACATGTTTGCATTGCATCGTTTTCCGTCATCGCCTGAATTGCGGAAGCAGCAGGTGGCTTCAGTAAATGGAAAGAACTTCCCTGTGTCTCTATCACCATGCCTTTTTTCACGGCACTTTGTTGACAGCAAGAAATCCAACGAGAACGACGTTCCCGTCCTGCATCCTGGACACCAAAGTACACAAGTCGCTAATTTACCAGGTAACTCGCCAATAGTCGGCTAACACATGTTTTTTTTAGTGTTCTCACATCAATGGAAAGCGGCTGGTTCGAATGAGCACAGACGAAATGGCTATTTTGCGGAACTTGCACTTTAGATGGAATACATTTCAATATGGCACCTCACGGGCGAGAAAGTATGAGAGGTGTATAGACAGTTATGAACAGTAAATAATTGCGGTGATTGAAAGTCACACCTCCTCTCTTAGCCAATGTGTGAAACTATACAACACAATAGTGTGTATATGAATATTTCACGCATTGCTATCGGGTTTTCACTTTCCACCGTCGATAGACTTCATTTCGGGTAAGAAGTGAAATCAACAGAACCAATATTACCTGGCAGAAGCGGTGAATCTCATCAGGCGTCACACCATGTGAATTACTTCATGAGTGGGTGGTGAAGAGCTGCCCCTCCATTGCAAAAGACTGGGTAATAACACTTCATGACAATTAGGCACAGCCACTACGACAACAATTTGTGCAGCTACCTAGTTGCACGTATGCACCAACTTACAGGCGTGTAGTGGGTTGTTCGCAACTGTAATTGCAGCAGGTGCCCTAGGAACGTTTACAACGGTCAACGTTGCGGGAACACACGTTCCTCACCTCACATCATGTTCGGGGTATTCACCGAGAAGCGAAATTCAGCAAGCATATCGGAAGGCTTTAGAAATGACTCCCAGACCTCCAAGTATTACGGCCTTGGGTACCGCATCGAACGTGAAAATTCACTGTCGGCGTTGGCGGCGTCAACACAGATAGTGCAAGGAGGAGGAGAAATATTTATTCGGCGCCGTATACATGGCGCTGATGTTCAGCGTGTGAGGGTCTACTACTGATAAGGTGACCAGGAGACCTTGCCGTCTCCGGCGGCTGCCTCTGCACGCTACGTGAACCACACTTGTGTTTCCGGGTCGAAGCTGTGCAGCGTTGCCCCGCACTGCTGAGGAATAGTGATAAGCGCAACCTGCGGATTATGAAGTTGCGGCGTTTCAGGACAGCCCCAGAGGATATGGTAAAGAATTGCGCCGCGTCCTGTCTGCGGCAGAGCTTGACGGGTGAACGCCCTGATAGAATAAAGGGGATCGTCATTGCGATTTCACGATGATGTCGGAAAAACTTTTGTCACTTATGACGTCATCACGTTGTGATGTTTTTTTGCACTAATAATGGAACATCACTGCAATGTGATGACGTCGTAGGTCACCGCGGTTTCTGACATCATCATGAAGTCACAGTGACGTGACATAGTGTGACCTAACACACTAATGTCCTTACAATATATTATCCCTTGGTGAAAGGAAGGTCGATCTTGGAGCCAGTGCAAAACAAGATGAGGCGCAGGAAGTTTTCGTAGAAAGGTGGTGGGAGGATCTACGCGCCTTCTGAGAAGGAAAATAAGATGATGGCTTTCGACTTTGGTGCTCTTAGGACAATTGATTGATTGATATGTAAGGTTTAACGTCCTAAAACCACCATATGATTATGAAAGACGCCTTAGTAGAGGGCTCCAGAAATTTCGACCACCTGGAGTTCTTTGACGTGCACCCAAATCTGAGTGCACGGGCCTACAACATTTCCGCCTCCATCGAAAATGCAGCCGCCGCAGCCGGGATTTGATCCCGCGACCTGCGGGTCAGCAGCTCAGTACCTTAGACACTAGACCACCGCGGCGGGGCGCTCTTAGGAGAATACACGAAGCATAGTGTTTTCTAAAAATACACTAGAATGAAATCTGCCGCTAGTGTTTATGGCAGATACAACGCACAGAGCTCCTGCTACAATCGGAATGATGGCTAGTACAAGGATTTGTGCAATCTTCATACTTCGGGCTCCGTTTGGGTGCGCGTGGCTTAAAGATGTTCTGTCACAAACAGAAATTGGCAAATGTTCAGCTGCTGCGCTTCACCACTTTATTTAGGTTTATCATTCAAATGCACGTCATGAAGTTCAAAAGGGTTTATTCTTTCATTAGAAACAAAACAGAATTACAGCGACAAAGGAAGCCGCAAGTGCGACTCATCGCCCGCAGGTACGAAGACTCGACAAATATGTGTACTACCTCTGATTTTCATGGTCGCAGAATGATTGCAGCGCCAGAGTTTCCTCAATTTATATTTGGGGAGCTCTATGACACGAGGGATCCGGCAAGGTTTACTTCATCAGTTGTTTCAATGTCGAAGGCAGCACAGTTCCACGTTGGAGGCATTTGCAGTGGCAGAGCGCGGAATGAAGAGTAAGGACCGTGATTGGGCGTTGTCTTTATCGACGATGTCGGGACAATGCGAGAGCACTCCGGGCGAAGAAGCGAATGACACTTCTTCGAAACGAGAAGGCGACACGCTCACGAGCGAGGGCAGTGCATTACTGCGATTGGAGGATACAGGGATCGCTCCTCCAGTTAGGCCAACAAAAACGAGACCATTAGTCCGATGAGCGGCGCGTTTCGAGATCCGAAAGGGTGCTCCTTCCTAATGTGCATCCTCGTTCCGCGCGCAACAGCCGACTCTGGGGCTCCAATCACAGCTTCGCCGTTGGCTGTACGCCGCTTTCGGACTTGGTTCAGAACCGCGAAGGAGGACGTGGTGGAAAATTAGTTTTCCCAATTCCGAAAAAATTGATGATATTTTCTTAGGGTCGATTATTATTATTACTATTATTATTATTATTATTATTATTATTATTATTATTATTGTTGTTGTTGTTGTTATCATTATTATATTAATATTAAGGTTATTGTTAATATTATTATCACACCAATTTGTCTTGCTCGTAGTTTCAGATAAGCAACTCTATTTGACATTCTCCTTTCACATTTCTCTAGTTGTGCTATTGCCCTCTTGGCCTCTTGTCTTGACCTTTTGTTTACGCGTTTCTGCTTTCTTTGTTTGCACTTTCTGCTGAATACCCTTTTATTAGATTATTTTATTGTTGATTGTTTTATTTCCTGCATGCGCCAATATGAAGACCGAAATAGGGGTTGTTCGTGGACATGTTGAATAAAAAAAATTAACAAGTGAATGATTGTTCATCTTTATTTATTTCTCACGCTCGCTTTACATCGCGAGCATCACTGCATGCTTGGTGTGTGTGACAAGTCTGTTTCAAAGTATGTTAATAATCACCTATACTCAGGTTACTCTGATCTAAGACGACTCGTAGTCACAGTTGGTGCCATACTTAACCGACTAGCCAACTCACATGAATATGCACGGTCGCGGAAGTACTGTATCGGTATGCGCTTATTTCGCGGGACATCCGTTTATTTTTTCTTATTGCTTTCACTAAAATAGACACTCTGCGAAGAAAAAAAAAAGCGAACTTCGAGTGTTAGCGTAAGTCGGCGACTGCTTCCAACTTCGATTTCGTATTTTATCGTTAATGCGTTCCGCTTTTAGGAGGTGCAGCAGCAAAAATACAAACAGTGGCTGCAGGGGGTTTGAAAGTGTACGTGGTAATAGAAGCGAGAAAAATCGAAGAAATGAGCAGCATTTTCTAAATCTTTTCCTTTTGCCTCTGTTGAATCGACAAAGGGAGGAGACACGGAATTCTAAATGCACGGCCGCCCGTTCTCATACGTAGTCATTACAAGCGAGTCATAAATATTCGCGCGCCTGACTCGTACGAGTATTCTCTCGGGGTGCGTCGATGAGAAGGCATGCTCCTGTTGACGATTTCAAACTCTCCGGAGCTTTGGTAGGAATAGCAAAAAACATCATAAAAATGGTGCTTCTTTATTGCTGTTTTCCTGTCTTCCCTATAGGGCAGTGGCGAATATTCAAAGCATCATCGATCGACTGAGAATTGCGCCAAATCGGAAACTGGAAAGACGGTCCACAGAAATGCGAAACTTGGTAAGAAAGAAGTTTCAGGCCCGTTCTTTGCAACAAATTTTGTGGTTGTGCGTGCATTTTCTGCTTGCCAGCTTGGAGTCCCCTATCCTCTTTCAGATTGTTAGAGGGAAAACTCGTGTGAAATCACTTCCACGTGACAATGGAAGTGGAGTACAATATGACGGAGGGACACAGATTTATACATTTGAAAGGCTCTGTGCGAATGACACAAAGCAGAAAGAACGAAAAAGACATTTAGGTTGGATAATGCTCGAAGTACATCGAAAGAAAGGCTTGTGTACGGCGGGAATTCAGTATAGGGGCGTTTTTGTTTACGAGTCAAGCGCCAATTACTCCTACACTACGCAGTTAAAAAGACGAAAAGAAAAGTTGAAGGTGATGTACCAGAGAGAACAGAATTGAAGATGGGTAACACGTAATATTTTGATGTTTTTCATGTCCTGTTGCGCACACTGATAGCCATCCTGTGCCGCAATCGAATAATCAGTATTTTTTTTTTACTTCTTTTGTTTTCTTTTTTTTTTCGAGCATCTGCTTGCTGGGCACTCCGACAAATCGGCCTTTTGCTTTCTTTCGGCTAAGTTCAGACACGTTGAAATGCAGTTTTGGACGTGACAGACTCTAAATATGGATTGCCTTGACAAATAGACAAATCGGTGTCTCTGCTGCTTGCCGCTGCTAGAGTGTAATCAGTTTGTAAGCTCCGTACTGCAGTGGTGCAGAATATGCATATTTTTTTAGGGGCGAAGCTCCTTAAGTAGTGGGTCTGTCCGTTCTTTGTATGTTGTAGTACGTAACCACCGGTGGCACATACCCGCTCTAGAGCGGGTATGTGGTACAGGGGTGCGAGATGGGAGATGGCGGTACTTGGAGTGTTCACTAGATGAACGGACGGACGGACAGACAGACTAGCAGACGAACGGACGAATGGATAGACGCGCGGACGTACGGACGGATGTACGCGCGAACAAACAGACAGACAGATTAATGGACGGACTCACAGACGGATGCATGGACAGACGGACGGACGCACGGATTGGACGCATGGGTGGTCACCCGAGCGGATGGGAGCACAGACGGGCTGATGGAAGCTTCGCCCCACTCATCATCATTCACTCCGTGGATATACTGTGATTTTTTTCTACATTACGATGCAGTTTAGCGTTACAGCAATAAAATACATGAATCTTTTATTCATGTTTATATGTGACGAGCAAATATTTTTAGCCATATTCATACCACAGAATGTGTTAAATCATGCAAGATCAAGTTGAAATAAAAATGAGGAGTGTTTTTTTTTTCAAAAACTTTGCCGAACAATAAATAGAAAGATTACAAAATTCGAAGCGCGATGTTGTTGCTTCAGTGCACTCGCTGGACTAACTATGTCCTCTTCCACGTTTAAGAAGCTTGCTTTGGATAATAATGGTGCCTTCATCTACATTTCTAAATAAATAAATAAATAAATAAATAAATAAATAAATAAATAAATAAATAAATAAATAAATGAAAAATATATACTGAAGCCGAGCGCAAAATGTGAATATTACATGGTATCACAGAGCTTTTAACAGACAAAAATTCTATATTTTTCATATCGTTTATCTGTCGCAATGCCGCAGCATCACATTGTAGTGATCTAAAATATGGTGCGAAAATTGCTGAGCGAAGTGAATGATTTGGCTTTGATATTTTAATTTTATATAGTAAAGAAAGTTAACTATGAACATTTAGATGCGACTTGCATCACATTTAACGGTAACGAAATTTGCCTCCTGATGTTCATTCCGATGGTGTATAAGACGAGATGACCGAGGCGACATTTATTCTTGCATCATTTAGTTGAAATCACGGTCAACATCATCGTATGACGCTATCAGATATGCTCAATTTAATGGCGTCACAGATGATGACGTCCGCTGAACAAAACTTAACAGCAAAGGTGTTTCTGGAGGCGTCTCATGTAACGACGCTCGACGTCAGTGTGTCTGTGTGCTCTGTCAACAATCTTTTTGTTACTCCACCACGTGATATGCCGATTAAGATAATTTTAAGAGATACATAACTCGACAAGAGACTTTAAATTGATATAACGTCTTGCTTCGGCGCCACATACTCATCATCATTATCAACAACAACATCCTCTTTCTCTCTCTACTTTATTTTCCACTGATCCCCTTCCATTAATCACCAACCAACGTTCGTCCAATCCAACCAATCCAACGTTCGTCGAAGAACCGACGATAAAAATAATAAAAAAAATCGTGTACTGCGGTGTGGCAGCGGTCGAGTAGCCTCCAACTGAGACCCGTCTTTACCACGTATTCGTTTCGCACGAGCTGTGTGCCTGCGTTTGACTAGCTAGAAACAAGATAGTGCTGTCGCGAGGGTCGTTTTAAGCGTTAGGTGTAAAAATACCCACGTCATTGCTGTTTTATGTTACTACTTTTTTATTGTTTTAATGCGCTTGTACGTGACTAAATGGTGAGAAAAGAACTCTTCAAGATACCCCCCCCCCCCCAAAAAAAAAAAGCCTCACTTTGTTTCGTTTAGCTCTTCCCTATGTTCACATAAAATACAAAGTGGTATTACATGGATGAGTAGATAGATTAACAGTAAAGTGATCTGCTTAGAACACGCCAATATACAGCTTAACATGCTCCATTTTACGTCACTCGAGATGTATGATGACGTTCTCGCCCAATAAATTTAAGAGCAGCATTTATCTCCTTGGCTCAGGGCTATGCAGGAAAATACCGTCGTGTTTTTAGTCCATTGTCAAACACAAAAGACAAATGCCTGTCCATGGTGTATAAACCTTGTTCGACGAGTTTGTTTAGCGCAATAAGTGGTGAAATGCTCTTAAAGGACGAAGATAGAGGTAGGGATGAAGATGCATAAAGCTCATCTATGGTTTGTGAAGCAAAGGAACGGAGGATTGCGGCTTTCTAATAGCTTGTTACATTAACACGCATGTCTTAGAGGCAAACAACCTAAGCTGATAAATAAGCCTTCCTTTTATACGGCGCCAGAGAAACTCATGACAACAAAATTAGGAGCAAAAGAAGGAAGAAACGGTAACCGTGCATACGTTCAGTTTTTTTTCCATACCAGTAGATGAAGGGGGTTAAAAATAGAAAAAAAGCATTAGTATTGGAAGATGCCTTTTCTTTTCCATAGGAAGTTGTAGCGTCGTCAACGCTTTTTTTATTATTTCACGTTCTCTATGTCTGGCTCAGATGTGTCTTTTATAACAGAGATAACACTTGTAGCATGCACACTGATCTTTCCTAAAGCGCACCTGTAGTATATTGATGCATGTCCAGTATCTAAAGCGAGAAAACCAATAAGAGGTGAAGGTAGTGTAAACAGTTTCATGCTAGACTTGGTCAGGTCTCGAGAGAGGCTCGAGAAACTTAATGGTTCTTTAAGTTTATTATTGATATCAGGCGTGGTTTGGTGCTTTCATGGACCCAGCTTTGATTCAAGAGAGATGAGTGTCGGCCGTAGTTGGCTATAACGTGCAGTTACTAACGAAATGAACTCTACAATTGAAACAAAGACACAAGCAGCAGTGAGGAGAAGATTCAGAATCCTCGTCTCTTTTTGCATGCGAAACTTAATTTTCACGCCAATTGTACTAGTTATCGCCTTTTCAATAGCGTTTCAGTGATCAGTTTAATTTCACTCAAATAAACAGTAGTTGATTTAAAACACCGGGAGGACAAAAATTGAAACTTAACACTACATAGCTATTGCGTTTTACCACTATTAATTCAAAGGGCTAGTTACACCAAGAGACTGTCGTAATAAGTAAAACAAAACATATAGTAACAAAATTTAATTACCGCTAGTCTATCTTTTGTTATGCACTTTGATATCAGAGCACCTGTAACATGCTAGGCTGCGGTTTGGAGTTGCGGACTCACAAGCACTCATCTAATTGATGCCAAGATTGAGGGTATGGCACTAACTAGTTGATGTCATTCGTTATTCTTTGAGAAAGATCATTTACATAATTAAAAACTGTGCTACAGCTACAGCGACAAGATAAGTTAGGGACGACACATCTTACAGACGGGAGACAACGAGCGTAACCGTGGTGCAGTTTCTTAATTATGCAAAGCCAACTAGCCCAATACATCACTTTGCTAATTGTGGTGCATACACCCACTCAAAGCTTTTATTACCATTTGTGGCACCTAAAAAAGAAACAGTCGTCGCATCTAGCCTTGAAACAGGCCACATTACTGTTCCTGCACGAGAACCACAACGGAAGCCTTCACATTTAGACGGATTGCTCTGTTTCTTCAGTAAGACGACTGAAAATAGCGCTAAAAAACGAGGACACAAGAAGAGGACACACAGCACAGGCGCTAGCATTAGCGCCTGTGCTGTGGGTCCTCTTCTTGTGTCCTCGTTTTTTAGCGCTATTTTCAGTCGTCACAATGCACCAACAAGCCCAAATTTCGACAGTGTTCTTCAGTAAGCTCAGCAGGAGAGGTGGTTATTCCCGTGAGGTCCGTCACAAATACATTTAAAACAGCGCATTTGACGTCGTCAACAGCTGCAGAATTCGCCGCCATAAGTGCACCTCTAGAGATTGTAGCCGAAGAACTTTCGGAAAGCCTGGTTCATCTTCTCGGACTCGAAGGCAGCTTTTCAATATTTTATTTCAACCTTTTGCCATGAACCTAGTGAACAGTTAGTAGCTGATATAAGGCTTCTTCACCACAAAGCAATCGAAAGACAGCACAGCATAACGTAGCAGTGAATACCAGGTCATTGTGGTATAAATGGCAACGACCGCGCAGATGAGGCCGCTAGATCTGCACACGGCGGTACTCAATACACAGCCATCCCGTTATCAAGAACCGACGCAGCTACAAGCCTTCGTTTGCTTGCACGTGATCTTACACTGGTACAGTAGAACTCGACGGGATTCACAAACGTTCGACTACATAACTTGGATCCCGATTCCAAGCTTCGTCTTTTTTCAGAAAGATCTCGAGCTGAGGAGACTCTTCCATGCCGCCTCAAGCTTGGAGTGCCCTTCATGAACGCACACTATTATGTAAATGGAATGGCCAGCTACTCTACATGCACTTATTACAGCTGCGAAGAAACCATCACCCACCTTCTATGTGAGTGTACCCATTTCAACACGCCAAGACAAGAACTTACCGAACTTCTGGATAGACTGGATGATCACCCTTGGTCGGAAAAAAGGATTCTGGGTCATTGGCCGAGTCCACCTTCAGCCCAAAAGGCTTTGAAAGGTTTATTACGTTTTGTGCGGACAACTGGTTTTAGACACAGATTTTAGTGTCGTATTCTTTTTAATAATACTTTTTCTCTTTCGCTATCTTCTGTCTTCTCTATTTCTCTCTGTAACATCTCTTTTCTATCTTCTTTCACTCCTCTTACCTCCTTCCCCAGCACAGCGTAGCCAGCTGGTCTATGAACTGGATAACCTCCCTGTCTTTACGCTCATTTCTTTCCTCCTCCTCCTCCTTGCTAATTACGTTCACATCGTACTCCCCCTTTATGAAGTTCATAGCAAAAAAAAAATAAGAAAGTGAAGAAACAGCTGACTATCGATGATAAAGAATCTTGCATGAGCATGGAGTCTATAAGCAAATAAATGCATCACAAAAAAGTGAAAACAAAGAAAAGGACGGATCACTTCTCTTCAAGACAACAGCGCCTCTGAAAGCGTCTATATATACACTGAAACAATCGGCCCGCTTCCTCAAACAAGTGCAGTTTCAGAGTAAAGTGAATGGCTGGCATAAAACAGGCCGTACCCCATTGCGGACGTATACAAGGCGAGGTAAAGGAAAAAAATAAAGAAGAGGGAAGGAAAATGCCGATGAAGATGGAGCATGCCAAGGTGCTATTGAGGCAACTGTGGAAAGCGGCGGGTACAATGCGAACCCAATTGCTCACGCTGTGAAAAAAGAAAATCTCGTGGACCTTTTCGCCTGATTCCTTTCGCTCGGCACGTAGACCGGTGGTGCGTCGAAACGAGCCATATATTCCGGCGTTGTTTTGTTTCAGTCCATTTGCGAATTCGGTTGCTTGTTCTTTTTTACATGTGCCTAAAAAAAAGAAACTAGTTGGCAGCTCTTTCGTGCTTTTGTTTCTGTCTTCTTTTTCTCTTTTTTTTAGTTTTATACTCAGACAACCCACTTTTCGGGAGGTTGATTGATTGGTATGTGAGGTTTAACGTCTCAAAACCCCTATATGATTATGAGAGACGCCGTAGTGGAGGGCTCCGGAAATTTAGACCTCCTGGGGTTCTTTAACGTGCACCCAAATCTGAGCACACGGGCCTACACATTTCCGCCTCCATCGGAAATGCAGCCGCCGCAGCCGAGATTCGAACCCGCGCCCGGCGGGTCAGCAGCCGAGTACCTTAGCCACTAGGCCACCGCGGCGGGGCACTTTTCGGGAAGTCGGAAGAGTCAGCGCTAGGCTTCCATTTGATTCAAGTTCTCCGCAGAAGTTGTGTACCTTGTCGACATTTCTTGCCGTCGGAGATGCCAGTGCATGATCATCGCGGGACGTTAGCGAAGAGCAAAGCGACATGTCGGGTGCTTATTGCGACTGCGAGAAAGATGATGATGATGATGATGATGATGATGATGGTGATGATGATGATGATGATAACACCCAGCCGCGCTTCTTTAGTGGCTAAGGTACTCGGCTGCTGACCCGCAGGTCGCGATATCGAATCCCGGCTGCGGCGGCTGCATTTTTGATGGAGGTGAAAATTCTGTAGGCCCGTGTGCTCAGATTTGGGTGCACTTAAAAGCACACCAAAGGTGGTCGAAATTTCTGGAGCCCTCCACTAAGGCGTCTCTCATAATCATATATGGTGGTTTTCGGACTTCAAACAACACATTGTTAATAATAATAATAATGATAATAATAATAATAATAATAATAATAATAATAATAATAATAATAATAATAATAATAATAATAATAATAATAATAATAATAATAATAATAATAATAATTGGTTTTACCTGCTAAGGCGATGTTGTTGCTATGAGACTCAATATAATGGAGATCACTAATCATCTAATACTCCTCATGATGTTGACCAATAAGTGGAAATTGTCGACCTTCCCCCCTTTTTTCCCCCACTGCTCAAGCTATCTAGCTTGGTCTATGTCATCACCACGTAATGGCAACGAAGCCGCTTTGCATGACAAAAGAAAGTTCCCTTGTTGTAATATACGATATTGACTCGAAGGCGAAAGGAATCTTTTTTTTTTCTTCTCGCTCGATGTATCGACCCTGTGATGTATCGATAATGTGATGAAATGACCCAGTGAGAGTCATACTCACAGCCTTTCAATCCGCAACCGAAGTTCGGTCATCAGAATAAAGTACCAAAGTTTTTTGCATCTCCAACTTGGCACTATCACCATTACTGCATTGTTTTCACGGGCCCACAAATGCTTTCTTTTAAATAAAACTAAAAAGAAGCATTTAGGATTGCAAGAGTTGGGAAAGTACGTGATTTTCCCCACGCCGTGAAGACAGAACAATGTGCGAAATGTAAAACGAGTTGAGCAGGGCGACACGCTGTAGACGGTAGCAACGGGAAGCACGAAACAGCAGCGGTGGTACATTGATAGACCACCGTTTCGCATTAAAGGTGTCGCTTTCCGCGCTCGGCCGAGCTATCGAGCACGGGTCATTAGACAGGAAGTAGAACGGCAGGAGCCTCGGTGGTCCAAAAGTTAAGAGCAACGCCGCCTGTCTCGCGAAACAGTACCGGCCGTCAAGTTGAAGTAAACCAGAACCGATTCCTTCTTCAATCTACTCTCGATGCTATATTCTCTTTTAATCTTTTCCCCATCTACATTGTTGATTAGTTGCTCAGAATAGTGTTCAAGGGCAACAGTGATGAATCACCGAGAGCAGCCGCTTCGTAAGACCGGAATTCGGGGCGTTCTATCAAGTGCGCCTCGGAGCTCTTGCTCGGCTGCGGAGACGACAGGGCCATGGTGACTTTCACCAGTATTGGTTCCATACAACGAGCAATACAAAAAGTCAGACTTCCAATTTGCAACCACGCATCACAAGAGGACGCAATGCATGGGGCTAGTAGTACGAAATTTTTTTTTAGAAATATTTTGGCGGAAAACAAGAAAACCTCTTTTTCAATTTTTCCGCGGCGTCCGTATCACGTGTCCCTAAAACTGTTAGAAGATGACTATGAGCTATCTTAACGCTGTCCTGTCAAATAACGAAGACGACAACACATTTCTGCAGCTACTACGCATCAGTTAGCCTCTGCAGAAAAAAAAAAAAGAGAACCACGAGTTTATTAGTGTAAAAACAGGTTGTGCTTCTGTCAGCATTTGTTTTTGTAGATTGAATATGTGAGGTATGGCTTTCGCTGAATGCTTTCAGTTTCCGAAAATAAGCCCCCGGTAATGCCTGATACTAAGTGATACATACTAAATCAAATATTCTCAACGGCGCAATGGTAAAATGGTTGAACAGTGTATACGTGTTGTTAAGAACATTCTCTTTTGAGGACTGCGTGGGTATGTATTATCTAGAAAGCGGTACAAAAATCATCGTATGCCACTGTTTAAAAAAAAGAAGCAAAAAAACAACAACAAAGAAAGCACGAAAGTATTCACGTGAACAACAGCGTGATTCCGAAATCGAGCATACAGAATTCGATTTTGCTGAGAAAAAGTTGTGGAAACCGCGAAAGTATAGAAGCCATTATTTTAAACACAGCCGAACAATCCAGGCTTGAAAGCGCGACCCATCAAAACAAGTTTCACAAGGAATTGTGTCGAGGGAAACCTACGCTTCGTGAAGAATATATATGCGGCATGATTCGAAAGAAATGCGCATTAAGCTCCTGATCTTCCGTCGGCTTTCACATCACGTCTTCCGGCGACGTCTTACTCCTGCGTCTTTCTTGTAAGCCTATCTTGATCCTCGAGCCCCTTTCCTGTCCCGTCAGTGTGCTTAATTTTCGTTTCTATTTTCATTCGTCATCTTTACTGTTTCCAACATTTGGTGGTTCATGGATGGAATCTCAATTTGGTATATTACACGCATTTTTCTTCGCGCTTCAAGTTGAAATGGCCGTATTTATTTATTTTTGCTTGAATGTTACTGTTTGACCTATGACCTTTAGCATACATAGAAAAGCAGAGATAAAGCCTCCCCGTAAAAATTGTATGCAGGATATTTTTCTTGAAGACAGAGAAAGAAATACGTGGAAGTGGTTCGCAGAAGGGCACGTTTGTGTACTACTATAGACCTATTTATATAGACCTATATAGTGTACTACTATAGACCTATAGACCTATAGACCTACTACTATAGACCTATTAAGGGCCTTTGTCAGGCTGTTCGCCTTTAGCCCTTTGCCCCTGCAGTGAGCTCTGTATCCGGCTTACTGTAAATAAAAATACTACTACTACTACTACTACTACTACTACTACTACTACTACTACTACTACTACTACTACTACTACTACTACTACTACTACTACTACTACTACTACTATTTCAAGTTTGTAAACAGCAGTGGGAAGCGTTGACATACTGAGGCGCTTGTAGCAATGTCGCAGCGCGTAGGCTCCTCTAAGCCGAAAGCTCACCACCACCCTCTATGATCACGTGACAACTGGCACAGCAGCTGCGAAGCTGCACCTGAGCACAGAGCATGTCATTTGTCGCGTGGTCGTAGAAGTGAGTGGCGAGCTTTCGGCGGCGCGGAGCGTATACGGGCCGTGATGTCGCCACAAGTGCCTCAGTATCTAGCTAACGTGGTTGCTTGGGCGAGTTGGTACGACATGATTCACTTAAAAAAACAGCGCCAATAACGAGGGACAAGAGAAAGAAGGAGTCAGTGCCGCTGTCTGTCTCCTTCTTTCTCTTGTCCCTGGTTATTGGCGCTGTTTCTTTAAGTGATTCAGTATGTAGACTCCGATTATCCTGTGCGAATACGTCGAATAGGTCTATAAATCATCGATAGAATGCATGCAGCAAAACGAGGGGACCTTAGTAACGAGAAGAAAGGCAGAGAGAATAACCAGTTTAGGAAAACAGGAATATGTTACCGGACACTGCAGAAAAAAATGAAGAAGTTTGAAAACAAGAGGTGTAAAGTGAGAGAGGGAGAGAAAGAGATGCACAGAAAAAGTACAAAGACATTACAGCAAGCCAGTCCTGCGTGTTATGCGACGTCGCTACTGGTCCATAAGCTCCTGTTCAGTTTCACTGTCTTCGAAAATGTCATCAGATGAGGAAATTCTGCAATAGTATGGCGTGAGTCGGCAATATTTCTAGTAGTCGGAGGAGTGCATACGATGTACAGTGCAAATTGAGGTTTGTACGCTCAGCACTTGTAAGTTAGTGCACGTAAAGCTTGTTGGCAAGTGCTCTCGGAAAATTATATTATACTATTTAAAATAATATTCTCTCGCATGCAGTACAATACGCCGAGAACAAGGCGAGCGTTTGTGATAAGCTGTATAAAACTGTGGTTAGTATGAAGCGTTGCAGTATAGTCACAAGGCATGTCCACTAAGGTCGGAGGCTTGAGTGCTAGCAGCACGCCGATAGAGAAAAGCTCAAACTTTGCAGTTATCCTTGTAAATGGCGTGGGAAAGCACTCTTTACGCTGTTTATTATTGCCTATGTTGGATGCTTTTGAATTGAAACGTCGATAATAAGTTAAAAGTAAGCCGATCACATAGTAAAGCTTGTGCATTTGCAGTTAGAAAGGGAAAGATACGAATTATACACTAAATATATTACAAAATGTAATAATATTTGGAATACTTCAGCGTGGTTCATCGCCTTGCTAGCTACATAGTGTGCAGGCTGATATATAGCTACAACTCAGTAGTGTATTAAGAAGTTTTTTCGAGGCAGTTCGGGCAGCGATGGGAAATGGAACGGGTGGGGATAGGGTGTTTAGTTACGCTTTATTATGTTCATGCGTGCGCTGGTTCGTGCACGGGTATATGTTCGAAGAAAAAATCGAACCTCCCTCCCCCCCTTCTCCGGCTATGCCAACGCTCAAACCCTGTCACTGTTAACAAAGACTGGTTCTGGACGACTTATTGTTTTATGCGCCGGCGCAGTCAGTTATCACTGAATAAAGCTTTGTTGAATATCCCGCTCATTTCCAACACTTTCCTCCCCGTGACCGGCCAAATATTTCCATTGTATTTTGTTTTAAGCTACGCGCAACATTATAAAGGTTAGTTTAAGTGCCTTCATTTTACTTGAAAGTGGAAAAGGAGTATTTTCTTACTCTAGCACAACATAAAAAAACAGGCTTTCTGCTTCGGTGTAACAAAATAATAATTGAAGTGACTGGAGTAGTGTCTGGGGCGGCAACACGTGCAGACGTTATTGCAACCTTCAAACCAAACGAAAAGGCGAATATCAATAGCCCGCGCAATATAGCGAGGGCGCTGAAGCAACTCAAACGCTTCAATGGAAAATGTTCGTGAAAGCCAGTGTATGAACAAAACCTAGATACTAGCGCCACGGAAGATCTCATGTTCACTAAAGCCTCGATTTCATTCGAGCGCGATGGGCGCGCCAAAAATATCACCCTATTGAATGACTTTCCAGATTTGCATTGCAATGAAAAAAAGAAAGAAAGCAAAGGGAGAGATTGGTGCTTACGAAGCACACTCACATGCATTGCGCACCACTTTTTGTTTCTTCCTTTTCTATTAAACGCTATGTCTTTTCCACGATAACTTTCGATGCGATTCGCTGATGTTGGCAGCGACATAAACAATTGTCCTGGGTCTTCATTGTCGGGTGCTCGCCGAGTTTTCCGAAAATAGATCGCTCTGTCAAAAGGCCCGACCATCAGCAGTCAATCGGAGCCCGCGAGAAGCACAGCAAAGTTCACTCCCTCAAATAGAAACGCAAATGTTCGTCTTTCTTGATGTCTGCGAATGATCACACGGAGAGCTCGTTTCGCTGATGCAAGCGAAAGACAATGCTGCATTCAGATCATGGCGTCGGCATCGTCGAACATGGGACGATGTCTTTCAGCACGTTGTGCGACTCCGCGTATACGCCATGCATCGTGTGCGCTCGTAAGTCAGCGCATGCGCAAGCGGGCTCCATGTCTATGCAGTATGACGCGTACGTTTTCTCGAATACGAGATTGGAGGATGAACGAAATTGGGTTTCGAAGACTTCAGCGTGTTGTCTCTACGCACAAATGCGCGAAGGAGAGATGGATTGAAGGGGGAAAAAACAGCCCGTCACGCATATTCCGTCTCAATATTTCAAACGCGGTGATTTCATTGGGCTTTTGATAATGCTTCTTAGCTCTGAGGTCGATATGTATGCTAAACAGCAAACGCGCAACGCCTTAAGTTGTTATTCGTGTTTGTGGTAGTACCAAGGCCCCCTAAAAAAAGAAAACATGCTTTAGGAGCAAACATGCTGGTTCATGCTAGCCACCATCCACATTCGATATGTTAGGCGTGAGAGTGAAGTTTTATATGTCCGCACATTTGCTAGGCAGTCTTGCCCCGCAACCATGCCAAGAAATGTGGTTGGAGGTGTTGAAATTGCATTCGGAAGACCGGCGAATATAAAAGGCAAGAAAGAGTAAACGTCATCGAAATTAGCAGACTGCACCCAATGGTTTTATTCGGGGCAATAACGCTGGGGTGGTTACTCTGGTTTGAAATGCAAAAAAAAAAAAAAAGGTTGACCACGTCCAAGAAAATACGAAAAACAAATGTAAAAGGCTTGTCTTCAATATTAGTTCGTACTTGGTTTTTGTGACTTCTTTGACGAAGTTTAGTTTCGTATATGCCTACCTAATGGCCTTACACTGCTAGTGAGTATGACACTGCAATATCGTTTCCTCTCGTGCACGTGTCTGTTGCCCCAAGAATAAGACGTCTTTTTGCTGTTTGCGTATAAAATTAGTTTCAGGCTATCTCATTTCTTTGTGAACTCTACAAAAAGAGAACAATGATTGGAGCAGACGGGTTCGGTAAGGCCCGTTGGAAGGCCTGTTTAGTTGTATAGTTTCTTTCGTTTCCTTTTTGGACGTAGTAAAAAGTGCCTGGACTTCGGCACGAACGCTTTGGTGTTAAACTATACAGTGTCGGCGAACGGTGCTGGTTCAGAGTCTTCTTGCACTTAGAGTGGCGGTTGTGGCGAGACAATTTAATGCTGATAGAACTCTGGCTGAGAAGAGGGCTTTCTCTTTCTACAGCACTTTTTTACAGCAAAGCCGACTGTTTCCGTACACAGTGGGGATCCATGTTGCATTAAACTAAGTCTTCATTTTCCTCGTTTATTATGGCTAAAGATGCTCTGGAACCAAGAAAATAGAAATA
The DNA here is from genome assembly GCF_043290135.1 of Rhipicephalus microplus. Taxonomy (NCBI): domain Eukaryota; kingdom Metazoa; phylum Arthropoda; class Arachnida; order Ixodida; family Ixodidae; genus Rhipicephalus; species Rhipicephalus microplus. The sequence goes on along the minus strand of NC_134700.1, from coordinate 281,445,291 downwards.
GAGATGAAAAGAAAAGTAGGGAGGTTAACCGAAAAGTTCATATTCTCATCAGGTTTTTCCGACCCCTATTTCCGCACTTGAGTGCGGAAATAGGGGTCGGAAAGAGAGTGCAGAGGGAGAGAATAAAAGAAAAAATCAGTCACACACACACACACACACACACACACACACACACACACACACACACACACACACACACACACACACACACACACACACACACACACACACACACACACACGCGCGCGCACACATGCACACACGCGCACACACACACACACACGTGCACACATGCACACACGCACACACACACACACACGTGCACACACGCACACACGCACACACGGACGCACACACACAAACACACACACACACACACGCGGAACGCATCACAGAGAGAGATGTACAGATATGAAGAGAAGAGGAAGACATAGAGGGTAAACAGCCCACCGAATATTTTATTGGAATAGAAAGAGGGTGGGCAGGTGTAGGCTCGGAGAATGGCAACTGTTATGACAACATAGATGGGCTAATGTACACAATTGCACAGTTCGTGTTGTTTCTCTATGCGAATTGTAAGAATGAGCGCACAAATAAAGAAAACTTATTATTCACAAACGTTCGTTCAGTTTGTAGAACTTTATTAATATTTTACTTTTTACAACTAGCAACTACGTCACGCGGACGTAATATAATCGCTCGCTCTACTCAATGTGTGCCAAGGTGAAGCAGCGTCACATTGCATATAGCTCACGAGTGATCCTTAACCACAAGCGGAGACGTCTTAGTAAGAGGAGGAGGAAGGAATATAAATGAAAGTCTTGAATTTGGAGGATCTGGGGGTCCATCAGCCGCATGTCCGGTTTGCTAGCTCACACTGGGAGAAAGGAAGGAAGGAAATGAAGGAAAGAAGTAAAAAAGAGACAATAAAGCACCGTAAGAGTGAATGCGTGCCTGTCCACAACATCCCTACAAGTGGTCGATCAACCCGGTCATCTTAAAAAGCATCGCAATGATCACGTCGCTTTGCTGGCCTGAGATACTTCAAGCCGCGATTCGAGCATCTTCATTTTGGCAAACTGTTTCTCGTCGAGCTTTTTCAGACATGTTCACAGAAAAATGAAGGTGGAATATCATGAACGATGATCTTGTGCAAATGATGAGAAAAAAAAAGCGAGTAATGTTTAGCAGATTTGTGCTTTGGGGCATTGTGCACTGTGTCCGTAATCCTGTCATCGCAAAAGAGTAAGACGCCAAGCATGCACCGACTTTTTTCAACTGTCAGCATTGGGTGACGACGTATATTTAATTTCCGGGAACAGCGAACACGTCTTCGACATGAACCAAGATTGGGGTGCAGCTCCAGTATTCGTTGAATATATAAGGTGGACTGCTATCTGAGTGGGTAAAATATGTATTTCAGCGCATGCTCCCAACCACACGAAACAGTTTCCTGAGCCACAGCATGCGGTTACGCAAATGCCAGATTAAAGTACGCACCTTGTCGTATTCAATACTTTTTATGCACGCTATGAAACATTTTTTTTGTGACGCTTACTAAGTATATGACTGGATATTCATTTTTTCTTTTTTTTTAAGATTTGGGACCTCTGAAGTGCGTCTAGGGGATAAGTCAGAAGAGTTCGTTGCTGCGAACGTTATCGGTATATGCCAGAGACGCGACTGGACGATCAATCTGGGATCCGGCCTTCTTGGAAATGGTTGAAAAAAACTAAGTTCCATAACAAAAGCAATAGAATTCTGGCGCTGTGACCAGAACAAATAAGCAATATTATAACAGAAAAAGGCGTGAGAAGTAAGTGATAATAGTGGAGGCTGACGTCGTCGGTGCGTCCTATCTACTCCTGATGCCCGGATCCCCTGGGATGACCCTCAGCTCCACACGATCCGCACGTCTTCGAAGAATGTGGAGCGCGTTCGGCTATGCAAATGCAGCCATCTGTCACCACAGGAAGAGGGAGGGGAGCTGACCGCGTTGCCACTGCTCCGATGCAAAATAGCCCTCCCAGAACCGGCTACATCGCATTGGGTCGTCCATTGACTTCTTCCTCCGGGCGCCCCGTTTCACAATATTTCGTGGTAACGGCGCCATCAGCAGGGCGGGCTGTTCCTTTGTTGGCCAAGTACGGTCTGCAGGCCCTTGCCAAATCAGGCACACTGTCTGATTCCTTGACTCGGTCGAGACGGGTTTATTGGAAAGTGTGGCGGTGCCCGGGTCGTTTTGAAGACGCAATGATGGCACTTCTGATTCAACCCTAATATTCACGAGTTCTTCCTCAGTGGTGGTAATAACGTAGTCAATGTGTGTAGCGTTAGCTGGCTGATTTGGCTGGTGATTGCTAGGCTGTGATGCTGCTCTTTACGGGGCATTGCAATGAATTACAAAGAGTCCTTGAATAAACATTTGTAGAATTGCGAATAACTGGTGAGTAATAATTTTCTAGGGTAAAGAGTTCACACAGATGTGTGTCTTACAGATACCTCCTTTGTTAAAGAAGGAAAAAAAAAAGGTGAATTTCCTCTGGAATACATACGCAAATCAACTCAGTTTTCAAACTCGTATCTTACTTTTGATAATTTTAAAGCCTTGGTGTCTGCTTCTCAGTGCCGGTTCTTTAATAGAAGATACAAATTAAAAAAAGAGAAGATAGAGAAGATAGAAGAAGAAGATAGAAGATGGAAGATAGGTAGGGTTTAACTATCACAATTGAACTTTGTTGAATAGTAGTAGTATTACAGTAATAATCAAAATGTACGAGAAATGAAGATATGATTAATGTTAGTATGCATCATCGGAAATGGAACATATAAAATGCAAATTACTTTTTTAAAGGGGTCTTACTCCTGGTATTCTTTTTACTTTTGGCACGCGCTTTCTTATTTATTTATTTTATTTATTTGCCATTGTCAACCTCTTGCTAGGGTCATTACAAGGAGGGTGTCACATAATACATAATATTCACTCAATCGAGTAGTATTCAATAGCACATAGGAATAACAGATGAATATTCAACATCAAGAAAAGAAGCAACAAACAGCAGTGACTATACCGATTGAAATTGAGAAACAAGTGCTGGCATCAGAAGTTAGCGCTTATCAATGCAGTGGCATGCGAGTTTTTGTTGATGGAAATAAATAGAAAGAAAAACTGTTCAAGAGAATGTGTGACATATGGCGGAGCATGCCCGCAATTTGCTGTCTTCTTGTTATTCTTGGCTTCGGTTTGTGTGACGTACGCGACACTTTGTGCGTAAACTTCAGTAAGCGTATTCTTCTTTAATGCACTTTTACAGGCTCTTTCATTTTTATTATTGATTGAAGGTTAGTAATGACATCACTAGTAGAGGTACATTTCGTGAAAGGTCAAAAAGCGATCAAGGCACTGAGTATAGCGAGAATGAATATGCTTTTTTTCCAAGCACATAGGAATTACAGAAGAAGCTTATACACAATAAAGGAAGGAGGGAGCTTGCCGTTCTATTTTTTTTTTCAGCTGCCTCTAACCGCGCTAAATGTGTTAATTTAATAAGGCCATCAAAGAAATTCGTTTAGTGTCAACTATGCATAAAACTCTAGAAAAAAAAAATGAATCCGCTGGCTAGGAAGTCGTCAGTCTCTTTATAAGAGCTGTGGGTTGATACTTTTTGCTGGGAACTGCATTGGGCAGTCATAAATTGAAGCGGAAGTGGCTCAAAACGTTCTGCAAATTTTGAGAATAAATGCTTCCCGGAAGAAGGTGCGGGCTGATAAATGCCAACTACATACAGGGGGAAAATGGGCGAAGTAAAGGGCGTGTTGCAGAAGGCCGATACCCAACGCGTTTCTCAGAAGGCTGGCCAGATAGCAAGCTGTAGGAAGGAAGTTCTTCAAACGCGTGACAAACTGCAGCGCCGCAGGCGCATTGCACGAATGAAAACTCGCGACAAAATGGCTGACAACGAGGCGGGCGAGCTTGTAGGGAAGTGGGTGAGTTATTGAAAGCGCCCAAACGGGAATATAAAGGGTGGATGAATCCCGTTACGAACTCTTGGCTTCTAGTAGTATAGCAATGCGAAAAAAAAACTGTGTAAGAGGAGGCAAGTGGGAAGGTGGCTTCAGAAGCGATAGGTAAACAGACATGACGATGGTATTAGCGCGAGAACAGAACGACGACGCAGAGACACGAAGGACACGAAGGATGCGAGTGCTCGTGTCCTTCGTGTCCTTTTTGTCTCCGCGTCGTCGTTCTGTTCTCGCGCTCTAACTGTCGTCATGTCATACCAACTAGACCAAGGTGCCACACTTCTAAGGTAAACAGACGTTCTTTGCGCTCCTTTGTGCACAGATTGTAAAGGGTATGTTCCAACTAGCCCAATCTGCTACTTCGGTAAACAGACGCATTCATCTCACATAAAGTGAAGGATGGCGAGAAGGTAAAAGCGCTTAGAGGCGTAGGGAGGGGAGGCAGAGAGGCGTGTGCACTCTTGTACGGTAGCGAGATGACAGAACGGGAGAAAGGATCTCGGATCTAAGAGGTGAGCGGGGGAGATACCGGATAGGAATTGCGTGACGGAAGGAGGTCGCAGAGAAAACAAAGTCGCGGGGAAAACGAGACAGATAGAGAGAAAGGAAGCGAAAGACGGAACGAGACCGGATGCCAATATGCGGGAAGGAGGAAGAGCCCGGCAGTTGGAACGGGATCTCTCAATCTGCTCCTAAGGCTTCTGTCTGCGACGGCAGCAGCTGGAACAGGTTCTACTATTCCTTAGGAGGGACCACCTACGACGCACGTGATTGAAGCGCCGATGGTCTTCTTTCGGAGCGGCAGTCGGCCGCTTTTCCCAGGACATCCTCGTATGCCGTCTTCCCTCCTCCAACAGGTGGCCTAGATGTCAGAAAGCCTCTCTGTTTCGTTCCCCGCAGCCAATATGTTCTTTCGTCCCCGAATGCTGCACTGAATGCAGACCCCGGTTCTACGCTCCGAGCCCTTTTTCACCACAGTTCCATTTCCCAATTTTATGCTTCTCATCGTGTCTCAGATATTTTGGAACAACACCGAAAAAGGCACCTACGATGACGCAGCAAAAGCGAATATCGTACGTATAATGAAAGCATTGATCCGGCAAATGTGCCATGTCTATTCGAAAAAGTGTAGATCCTGCCTCTTTTATTATTCTTGCACATAAGCAAATTCAACAACACAATTTTCGAGCAGAATGAAAGGAAAATATTTGCACAATAACAACACGATAACTAACACATACATGCCTGGACAAACAACTTTCATTGCTGTAGTTATCGGCTAAATATATTCCAGGGCAACAGAAACACTCAATAAACAGTTATCAGAAATTGATTAAGGCAACGCATACACACACTTTCTGGTTGATTACCCATACCCTATGTAGTCCGAAGAGCATAATAAGGTTCTGTATGAAAAAAAGAAGTCACCTATGTCAGGTATCGAGAATGATGACATGTGAGATTTAACGCTCCAAAGCCACCATATTGAAGCGTAGTGTTCTGGTCGCTACTTGGTCGCTGCCGAAGGGAGGATCGACACGTACACACAACATCTTCATAGACTTTCTCGTAAACTAATTTATTTAGTCAAAACACTTCTGTTTGACGTTGTACACACTTGTAGGCTACATTGCTGGGACAACTCTGCGCAGCACACGCTGCAACCTGCTCTCGCGGCGTCCAATGTGCGAATCTCCCCGGATCTCCTGGCATTGCACACCGAGAGCCCACTCGGAGACCAAGACCCGAAAGCCCCTAACAAAAGTCTCCACTGACGACTCAAATAGGGTGGAACGAATACAAACACGTACATCCAAGCGTGGGGGCCTCCACCGAGTTTCACCTCGAAGATTGCTGTCCTTAACTAAACACAGGGAACTACCACGACGTCCGTTTAGGCTTCTATACAGTGCATCTTCCCCTCAGACTGTTCGGCGTCGCGAAAAGCCGTTCTCCACCCTCTTCATGAGAAAGAATCTTTCGCAAGAAAGAAGGAAGCTAATGCTCGCAGAACAAAGCCGGTGTGACCACCACAATCCTCCTTTTGGGCGCCCCCATGACGTCGAACGAGCCAAAGGATAAAAGAAAATAGCTACAACAATATTTACGCGAGAATATAATTATGAGAGACGCCGTAGTGGAGGGCTCTGGTAATTTAGGCTACCTGCGGTTCTTTAATGTGCACCCCAAATCTGAGCCCACGGGCGTACAGAGTTTTCACTGCCATTGAAAATGCAGCCGTCTCAGCTGGAATTTGATCCCGCGACCTTCGGGTCTGCAGCCGAGTGCTTTAGCCACTAGACCACCACGGTGATGTGAGGTATCGAAGGTCGACGTGTATTGTCTTATATATGTATAGTATATACATCGACGCGATAGCACTAGAGAGCTCATGTCGCAGAAATTCCACCGACGGCGTTGGCCCCGTTGGTTGTGAGCGAAAAATCGTCTGCGAGTGAAAAAGCTCGTTACAGAGATCGCCGCGAGAGGCCGCTACATGTCCACGCGTGTGCGCACGATCACACTGAGAAAGCCGCGCAATCGAAGAAAAAAAAAAGGAACTGCTAAAAGTCACGAGGCGCGGGTACCGTAGTTTCTTTGCCCCTGCCACCCCTTCCTGCTTATCTTCCAACGCTTTTGTCGAGACGAGAGAAAAGAGAATGCAATTGCAGCATGCGACAAACCTTTGTAACCCCACTCACACTGAAGGGATTCTTCAAACTTTTGCGGCGTTGAATTCATGAGGCAACAAGTCCTTTTAGTGAATTCATTCCATGGTTACTTAAAAGTGTGTTTCAGGGCTTCTTTAACGCATTTTGTTCGACAAGTGTCACGACAAAAACGAGCCTATTCGGCGATTTGTAGGCTTTTGGGAGACCTCAAACTACGTCGAAAAAGGCTGGGATAGTGCAGCCATCGCCACTAAAAACACAGAGGAACTTTCAAACAACTCTAAAGTAGACAGCTATGTACATATAGTGGAAAACATATCATGCTTTTCCAGAGGCTTTGATCAAGCAAAGAGCAAGCGCTAGATAATGTGCTGCCATCTGTGAGGCATTGTGAGACTCTTTATGACCTCAGAGATGGCGAGCGCGCGGCGTGTGTCTTGGAGGTCATGCGACTCTTGCTTTAGATCAGAAACCTGTATGTACCATTCGCACGTGCGCGCTGGAACAATCTACTGTGTGCCAGTGTGTGTGCGTGTATGTTACAAAACATGCTAATAAGTATGCACTTCGTGGTTGAAGGGCGCACTAGGGGCCGGATTTCGCTATCGCGTTCAACTCTTAAAGGCGAAGCTTAAAGGGCCCCCTATTTTTTACTCTTTAATATATTACATAATGAATACTAAGCATTACAAACAATACGTTTTTTTTTAATTGTACGTTACACAAATGGTTCCAGTGAAATCCGAGTATAAGTGGCCTGCACACTTTCACCAGAGTCTGAACGCCCTAAAGTGGCCAGATTTGTAGTGATGTGATGTAGTTATCTTAAGTTAATTTCCCCGTCAGCTGTTATATCTCGAAGTTATCGGGCCGTTTTTCACTCGGTGAGCATTGGAAATTCCATGGTATTACTTCTAATTTTTTTTAACGTAAATGCCTTAGGTGCCTCGTAAAATGCGACCATCAACGGCGTCGCTGTCCCACGGCGTTGGCATGAAGACAAGCGATGAGGAAAATGATGACGTGATGACGTCCTCGTATGACATCATCATGATGTCACATATCTTAAAATTTTGTGGTGTCATCATAACGTCACTGTGGCATCACCTAACGTGACCCTTCATGATTACGCTATAACGTGACGTTGTCACTTGTCTCAATGTGAACCGATCGCGAAGGCAGTTCAAAATGTCGTTAAGGGCAGAAAGCCTTCCGAGAGGGGGCGGGCGAGGATTTGTGCATCGACTGAAAAGGAAAAAAAAAAGATTTATTTCGCCTTCGAGTCACATTACGCGATTGCATGAAGGAATCTGGGAGTTTCGTTCTTTTTTTAATGTGATTGGCCTATGTTGGTTGCGACATGGAATGCCCTCACGAATTTCTCTTCTAGTTAGTATTCTGCGCTTGCATCTCCCTCGAAAAAAAATGGAGCCAGCACCCCATGTCAGCCAGATTTTGTCTCGCTATATTGTATAAAAGTATAAAAAAAGGCAGAAGAGAAGTTAGTGGAAAGGAGACAACACAGACGTGTCGGAATACGACAGAAAAATAACGACTTCAAGCAGGGTGTCAGTTGGGATACCCGTTTAGCCGCTACGTGACGCTCGGCCTGCGGCATTTTCCCAGGTCGCCAGATTTGTTCGTTATATCTTTGCCCTCTTGGTGTATTTTTTCTCTAGATGAGAACTTGCTGGTTACGGTCATCCTCCTGTCCTAGTGCTTTCTCACGATTATTTCGTTGTGCTATTTTGTTACCATATTATACAATGTTTTCTCATTCTCATTCTTCATGTATCCTTTTCAATGGCTTGGCCGCCGGAAGGGTTTGGCAAAAAGAGGCTGTGAAGATGGGCTTTCCACACATTTTCCTTCCTTTTGTGTGCGCACTTGAGAGACGTTTTCACCGCAGGCTAATATGGCCTTTGTGCAGCCGCAAAGCCGGCCGCACGTGTATACTGACGTGTACATGTGGGTGTGTCTGTGTTCACCTTTTGTCCACATTTGTTCAGCATTTCATTTTGTTATATTTTTTTGTAATTTTTTAAACTCCCGATTAAGCAAGGTTATTGCGAAAAGCCTTACATGAGTGTCCGTTGATAGCCGTAGCAGTGGTAGAGCAATTTAAGCACCGCACTTACAATTCGTTGGTACTAGTCAAAAATTAAAAAAAACAAGCCCTTACGCAATGAAAACGCCATCTAATTGTAAAACTCGCATTGTTTAGACATGTAATATAAGTGCGAAAACTCAGGTATGGCAACACAAATATGCCTACCCAATATCGTTCTCGAATTTGCCACTGCCAGATCCAAGAGCTCGAGGATTTGAACAATCGAGCGGTCCTGGTTATGGTGGCTACCGAGTGAACAACAAAATCTCGTTAACACTTAAAACAAATTCTGACGTACTGCTACGAACTAAGTCTGTGACGTGTCGTTTTATTTTATCAACTCTTAATTTTCATCTTTCTCCTTTGGTACATCAGCGATAGTGTGTGAAGGTATATGTTCGAGCGAAAACTAGTAGAGAGAGCGACAGAGAGAGTAAAGTGGTACGAAAAATGCTGAACGTGTCTCCCCGGCTATTCGCATGACAAACTACTCGAGGTTCCGGGTGATGATTATTATACATACTCTAACAAATACATTAACGAACCGCACATGCAGCCAAACACATACACATGGATATACTTACTAGGAGCAGGCCGAGAGGCACACGAAGGTGTACCAGTGTCACGGGTTGAAGTAATGAAGGCTCATCTACTAAAACTTGTATACATACATATTCGAGAGTAACGTGTATTTGTTCCCTTTTCGACGACATTGTTTCGCAATGAATAGGTACAGCCAATAACCGAACTAATTACTATTTGTAAGGAAAACGTCCGCTTTCTCTCCGAGAGTGTTGGGAGCGTAGTTTATGAGGAGGCCCGGTATTCGGGGGCTCTCCAAGTTACCACCACAACTCTGCCAGACGGCTCAGCGCGTAGACGTGACTGGATTAGCACCATACTGCACGTGTGTATTCACTACGCATCCCTGCATACGCGTATTAGTCAGTCCAGACATTTCTTTCCCCTGTACACTGAGCGTAGCGCATTGCGATTCCGTGTACTACGCCGTATATACGTGGACACATTCCGCAGCATGGTATGGTTGTTATACCGCACATTTGCACACGTGATGCATACGCATTTACGCGATAGTAACGCCGAGTACACGTGTACGTACTACAGGCGTGTATTTGCGCACAAACTCTGGACAGAATGAAGGTGAGGGAGAGAGGGTGGGACGATCTAAATCTCGGCATGCGAGACGCTGTCCCCATAAAAGCGAGCGTGCCTGGTCAGATTGAGTGGCGTGGTGCGCGTTCCGATCATGCCGCACGGGTTTGCAAGGCCTTAACGGTCATGTAGACCGCGCGATATAAATTAATATAAAAAAAAAGTAAACCGTGGGCGCGCTAGCGCGCCCGTGCTCTGACTTAAGTCGAACGCGATTGGCGACCGAAATTAGGCGCACCACGACGATCATTAACCGAGGAACCGTCTCCGCCGCGAAACGCGACGGGCAATACGACGACCTCATATTCCGCTGCCCGCCGGCACCAAAACCTACGGCGAGCTTTATCTGTCGAGGAGACTTAATCTCGCAAATCCCAGGCCTTCCTGGTGCGCGATGGCAAGTCAGTTCCGGACAGGTATATATGAGCTACGTTGGTATGGCGTGCGCAATTTTTTTTCTCGGGATAATCGGCTCGGCTTTCTTGGTTGTTGATTATACGCAGTTCGCACGTGTATCCGCACCGGGGCATTAAAGACTCATGAACGCTGGCACTGAACGTCGATCAATGTTTACGCCCGTATCTCTGCGTTTCTACACGTAGGCATGAGCGTAATAACCAAACGCTATACCCGCCAATGGGTAATGAGAAAAAAGTGAAGAATACCCCCAAGGACGTCGGGGGAGTTTTATTTTGGTCTCCTTTCTTGGCGCGTAAACATGTGTGAGAGCTTTTAATGGCCCCTATTTATTACTCTCCTCTCTATCTCTCTTATACACACACGCACCACACGCACAGACACGCGCGCGTGCGCACGCACACACACGCACACAAACACGCAGGCACACAAATAGATGGAGAATTGAATTTTTAGAATAGATAAACCGGATTTACAACGTGATGGATAGTTAACGAACGACGTGGTGACATGTAGGCTACCACGCTCAGCAAAAAAAGAAAAAAAATTTAAAAAATAGACTGCTTTAATGCCTTCTCTACTACGAATAAATTAATATTACTGTCGGGAAAAAGAAAAAAATACATAAATTCACAGCCCAACTCTCAGCCCCTTCGGCAGAGCGACCTTATTTTTCACACTATTTATTCTTGTTCTTTCTATCTATCTTTCTGCCACTAATGCCCCAACCGTCTCTTGCCCGTTTCTGCCAAAAACTGGTTCAGCTTTGCACTGCTGTCCTTAAAACTGGAAGCTTCGTATAGGATCGAGCCTAAATGTACACCAGGGTGGGTCTCTTAACATCTAATAAGTACATGCTCTATCTCCAGCTTTTCCACAACATGCGTACTTGTTCTTTGCAGAACTTTGCTTCATAACTACTCGTTCTAAAACAGCCCAATCTTCCTTTAAACAGTAAACTGCTTCCGGTTGAACAATTTTTAAGTGCAGCAAAAATGTTTCTCTTCCTATTTAGTTTTTGTTGTTTCAGTAGTTACTGAAAGCCGACTTTTTTCATTTTTTTCATTGATGCTATTAAGTAAGCCCTCACTACCTCTCTAACTTTTTGTTTGACGTTTTTGTTGCGATAACGGTTACAATGCGAGCCGAACTTATTTGTCATATCATCATCGGCCGTACTGTATGGCTTCCCAGCTATGTACATTATCTTTTGCAACAGCCCAGATTTTCTTTCTTTCTCATTCTGCTGCGTCCTCCCCTTGCCTAACGGCACAGCCATCACGTCTCGCTCTGCTTTCAGGTGCTAAATTCGTAATGAGAGAACCTGGCGTGATTTTTCTGGCCAGCTCCCGACAATTTTGTGGCCTGACGCTGACCTGGAGTGCCTGCTGCTTTATTTAGCAATCTTTTCGGCGTGTGAATGTTAAAAAAAAAGCCTGGGGAGATAGGAAAGATTTCTAACCATATTTTTTGTTTTGTTAACGAATATGGGTAAATATTTCTGGAAGGCGCATCGAAGTTTTATCAGCAAAATTGAGTGTACATAAAAAAGCACAAATTTATGCTAGAAAGAAAAGAAAATCCGCAGGAATGATGCCGCATCGACAGTGCAATTGTTTGACCAAAAACTGTCACGCATAGCGTAGCGTCGAGAATCGGGGTGCACCACGACAGGCGAGCAGTGGGCACGGAACGTGTACACCATCCATCTTGCCAGAATATGCATGTTCGTTTACATTATACGCTGTTGTGCAACAGTGGTGCATGCAGAAATTTTGGCGGCGGCTTTCGATATTTTTCTAGCTTCTATATAATTGACAATTCTTTTACGATATACGACAATCGAATACCTCTAATCGGGCACGCATTGTAAAAAGTGTGTGCAAAACCTTTCTGGTAAAACGTCTATAGTAAAAAAAAAAAACAATCACGGGAAAGCCTATGCCACTCCTGTCAAGGCGTTCAACGTAACTGTGCTCTAGCATTAAATGATTAGGCAGGACCACCAAAATCAATTTTAACGCGTATCTCCCATCAATGTTTGGTGGGAACAAGTCTCTCGAGGCATGCGCAGATACTACACTCCTGAATGCTAACCTACAAAATGGAGTCAATGAGTAAATTTTCGTTTAACCAAATACCTATAATGTTGGCTGCCACATAGTCTGCCTACGTACACACGCATTCAGTCTAACAGGAAATAAGCGCTATCGTAAAGGAAGGTTACGGAGCGTGGAATCTTGAGCAAGTTGGTAGGACGTAACTGAATATTCGAACAGGGTAACCTAGAAATGTAGTTACAGCGTAACTAAGGAAGCAATAAACAAGGACAGCGAAGAGCGCTCCTTTCTCTCCTTATTTATGTGTCCGTGTTTAGTTACCCTGTAACCACTTCTAGGATGCGCTGTTCGCATATTCTGTAAAGCAAGGGGCATGAATCACGCGGTGCGTGTAGGGAAAATGTCCCACACGCTTTGCAAGTGCTTGTTGCTAATATTCGTCCATCGTTAGGCGCCCTACTTGCGATCGACACGGTCAACAAACAGCTGCAGATCAGAATTTTCAGTGCTCCTTAAAGCAATCAACTTTTGCCAGGAATGTACGCCGTAGTAGAGCAGTGCTTACGGTGTTCGTGTTCTGACCCAAAAGTTGCGGGTTCTATTCCGGCAGCAGTGGTTGGGCCTTTCAACGAAAAAAGGAGAAAGCCCAGAGTACATGTACTGTGGAATGTCCGTGCACGTTATTGATTGATTGATTGATTGATATGTGAGGTTTAACGTCCCAAAACCACCATATGATTATGAGAGATGCCGTAGGGGAGGGCTCCGGAAATTTCGACCACCTGGAGTTCTTTAACGTGCACCCAAATCTGAGCACACGGGCCTACAACATTTCCGCCTCCATCGGAAATGCAGCCGCCGCAGCCGGGATTCGAACCCGCGACCTGCGGGTCCGCAGCTGAGTACCTTAGCCACTAGACCCCCGCGGCGGGGCTCCGTGCACGTTAGACCAGATGCCTGACCTTTTCAGATTCTTTCACTATACGGCGTGTCCCTTGATCATATCGCGATTTCGGACCGTAAAACGCCAAAAAATTATTTTCCAACGGTATCGGTGGCTCACTTGAGACAACGAAGGAACAACCGCGATAACGTTCAGTCTGTTTTTGTCTCGCGCGTGTTTGGGAACGTGCTCGCTTGCCACAGCACCGACGTCAGCTGTGCCGACAGCATGACGGGATGTTCGAAGAAGCAGTGAGTGGATTCACTTTAACGGCACTCGTGTCGTGCAGGTCCTCTTAGGTTGGTGTGTCACGAAGGAAGCTGCGCACGTAAAACTCTGCGTTGTTTCTGCG